>NC_084731.1:96758647-96891147 GCF_033978785.1 Entelurus aequoreus
GAAAGGGGTACAAATTATTTCCAAAGCAGGATCCCACCCAGACATACAAAACTAGTACACAGCTCATTAAAAACAATATGTTGTTTACTGTCATTGTAAGTGGGCCAAAACACTTATTTTAGAAAATAATCCCATGGAAATGACTGCTGTCATTTGATTATAATAATAAAACATCCATCCATCCATCCATTTTCTACAGCTTGTCCTTTTGGCGTCATTAACTTGGTATTTAGTCAGGTTTGGGACAGGTGTGCTGCTGGTGTGGCCACAGTGTGCACATCTAAGTTAAAGTACCAATGATTGTCACACACACACTAGGTGTGGTGAAATGTGTCCTATGCATTTGACCCATCACCCTTGTTCACCCCCTGGGAGGTGAGGGGAGCAGTGGGCAGTGGTGGCCGAGCCCGGGAATCATTTTTGGTGATTTAACCCCCAATTCCAACCCTTGATGCTGAGTGCCAAGCAGGGAGGTAATGGGTCCCCATTTTTATAGTCTTTGGTATGACTCGGCCCGGGGTTTGAACTCACAACCTATCGATCTCAGGGCGGACACTCTAACCACTAGCCGATAGGGAGAAGTTTTTATTTACACAATGAGTCGGGTGTGTCCTGACCTCCGCGGCGGAGGCTCCCCCGAACCCCTGAGGCCGACTCACCGAACCCCTAGGGTTCGATCGAACCCAGGTTAAGAACCACTGGATTAGGTTAAGGGATAAGCGGTAGAAAATGGACGGATGGATGTATTATCAGTACAAATTAGCAAGCAGATTGCAAATAGTTATGACACATCAATACAATTGTAAATAATATTCTATGTTACCACATACGTCAGCAGCCTGAAATGCTTCAATTATATCATTTACATACCAAATAATATTTTGTCGCAACAGACTATCTGTGTACCATACTTATGTTTCTTTCACACACTCACAACAGCCTGTGGGACAGTGCATGTGGGATTATGTGCCGGCCAACGTTTCATCTCTGTCAAAATATCAGTGTATAATACAGCTTCGGTGGCTTCTATGCCTTGGGTGGCGTGCTGTTTCAGGGTATGCCATTTCAGCGGTGGCCCGCACGCTGTGTGAAGAGGCTTAGTTTGTGGTGACAGATGTCATATAAGCTGGAGAGGAAACGCCTTCTAGAGAAGCGGTGGAACATGAGAGACCGCAACTCTCATCAAACTACAGTGTGTCCAAAATGTGGTGTGCATTTAGAGAAGGAATCCCTGATAATGCAGCTGGTCTCGACTTGTCTTCGAGATACATTTACCTGATGTGTTGTCTTTTTACTGTGATTACTGTCTGCAACGTAAAACAGACCTCGGACACGCTGCAGGGATTTTAGCTCTCAGCTGGCCTAAAAACACTTCGATGAGGGGGCTGGAGATCAGGAAGTCTGGCCTTTCCTACTGGGATTGTGATCCTTGCGACATGAATACGCTGAGGAAAATGGATAGAAGGTTGGGTGGACTTTAAAACACTTTTTAAGTTAAAGCAGATGTATCGGAGTGTTTAATTTCCTGTAAGTCCAGATCTCACATAATCATCCATCCATCCAACCATCTTCTTCCGCTTATCCGAGGTAGGGTCGCAAGGGGGAGAAGCCTAAGCAGAGACGCCCAGACTTCCCTCTCCCCAGCCACTTCGTCCAGCTCCTGCCGAGGATTCCGAGGCGTTTCCAGGCCAGCCGGAGATATAGTCTTCCCAACGTGTCCTGGGTCTCCCCGTGGCCTCCTACCTGTCCCTAGGGAGGCGTTCGGAGGGAAATCCTAACCAGATGCCCGAACCACCTCGTCTGGCTCCTTTCGATGTGGAGGAGCAGCGGCTTTACTTTGAGCTCCTCCCGGATGGCAGAGCTTCTCACCCTATCTCTAAGGGAGAGCCTTGCCACCCGGCGGAGGAAACTCATTGTACCCGTGATCTTGTCCTTATCGGTCATAACCCAAAGCTCATGACCATAGGTGAGGATGGGAATGTAGATCGACCGGTAAATTGAGAGCTTTTGCCTTCTGGCTCAGCTCCTTCTTCACCACAACGGATCGATACAGCGTCCGCATTACTGAAGACGCCGCACCGATCGCCTATCGATCTCACGATCCACTCTTCCCTCACTCGTGAACAAGAATCCAAGGTACTTGAACTCCTCCACTTGGGGCAGGGTCTCCTCCCCAACCCGGAGATGGCACTCCACCCTTTCCCGGGCGAGAACCATGGACTCGGACTTGGAGGTGCTGATTCTCATCCCAGTCGCTTCACACTCGCTGCGAACCGATCCAGTGAGAGCTGAAGATCCTGGCCAGATGAAGCCACATCATCTGCAAAAAGCAGAGACCTAATTCTGCAGCCCCTCAACGCCCTGACTGCGCCTAGAAAAGTTGTCCATAAAAGTTATGAACAGTTACACATAATCACATAACCGGTGGTCCATCAAATTAATGGACTTAGAACTCCACATACACAGAGGCTACTGAAGGTTTAGGAACTGTTGAGACCCTCCTTTTTGCAGGAATGAGTCCTCCCTGGTTCTTTCATTTTAAGACTTTCTAATGCAATGTTTCTTAACCACGGTGGCCATTGTTGGGCCGTGAACGCCCCCTAGTGGGCCGCCAAATAATATCTGTTTCTCAGCTGTGGTCCGTATTGGGCCGCAGTGGTACTCAGTTGTAATATACTTTTCCACCACTTGCGGCGGTAATGATAATATCAACTAAACATAGGATTCCTGGAGCTAAAGTCAAAGATAAGTTTATGCGCCAAAAATATGACTAAAGTGGTTAAGCTGTATTTTCATTTGCACTTTAATTGTATCGACAGTTTATTTAAGACATATTGTCCTATTATTTTTTATTAATTTAAGCGAAAATGCATTTATTTTAGCACATACAGGGAATTGCTACAGTTTGACCTTTTTTTCACAGCTTTTCGGTTTTTTGGTCAGATTGATAGAAGATTCAGTCCTTCTCTTACCCGATGGAAGTCTTCTGGTATGTGCAAAACATTTCATCAGTTTTTATCAGGCCCTTCTTTGTAGTATATTTGATTAGTATTTATGTTTGTAATCAGCTTGGCCTAAGCCTTGATAATAATCTCTGTGATTAACACGTGGTTTCATATCATTCGACAAGGTTTATCCTGTTAAACTGTGAGTAGGTTGGATGTAATTATTAAGTATGGTTACCATAAAGAGTAAGATTACTAATTATTATTTGAGTGGGCCCTTGGCCTTTCTGTAGTGGAAAAAATGGGCCATGAGATCAAATAGGTTAAGAACCCATGGTCTAAAGCAGGGGTCACCAACGCGGTGCCCGCGGGCACTAGGTCGCCCGTAAGGACCAGATGAGTAGCCCACTGGCCTGTTCTAAAAATAGCTCAAATAGCAGCACTTACCAGTGAGCTGCCTCTATTTTTTAAATTGTATTTATTTACTAGCAAGCTGGTCTCGCTTTGCCCGACATTTTTAATTCTAAGAGAGACAAAACTCAAATAGAATTTGAAAATCCAAGGAAATATTTTAAATACTTGGTCTTTCACCTCGTTTAAATAAATTCATTAATTTTATTACTTTGCTTCTTATAACTTTCAGAAAGACAATTTTAGAGAAAAAATACAACCTTAAAAATCATTTTAGGATTTTTAAAACACATACCTTTTTACCTTTTAAATCCTTCCTCTTCTTTCCTGACAATTTAAATCAATGTTCAAGTAAATTTGTTTTTTCTATTGTAAAGAATATTAAATACATTTTAATTTAATTCTTCATTTTAGCTTCTGTTTTTTCGACAAAGAATGTTTGTGAAATATTTCTTCAAACGTATTATTATTAAAATTCCAAAAAATTATTCTGGAAAATCTAGAAAATCTGTAGAATCAAATTTAAATCTTATTTCAAAGTCTTTTTGAATATCTTTTAAAATTTTTGTTCTGGAAAATCTAGAAGAAATAATGATTTGTCTTTGTTAGAAATATAGCTTGGTCCAATTTGTTATATATTCTAACAAAGTGCAGATTGGATTTTAACCTATTTAAAACATGTCATCAAAATTCTAAAATTAATCTTAATCAGGAAAAATTACTAATGATGTTCCATAAATTCTTTTTTTAATTTTTTCAAAAAGATTCGAATTAGCTAGTTTTTCTCTTCTTTTTTTCGGTTGAATTTTCAATTTTAAAGAGTCAAAATTGAAGATAAACTATGTTTCAAAATTTAATTGTCATTTTTTTCGTGTTTTCTCCTCTTTTAAACCATTCAATTAAGTGTAAATATCATTAATTATTAATAATAACATAGAGTTAAAGGTAAATTGAGCAAATTGGCTATTTCTGGCAATTTATTTAAGTGTGTATCAAACTGGTAGCCCTTCGCATTAATCACTACCCAAGAAGTAGCTCTTGCTTTCAAAAAGGTTGGTGACCCCTGATCTAAAAGATAGGATAGGATAGCACTTTATTTGTCCCTGGTACCCTCTTCCTCTGGAACCTAAAGAATATGCAATATGTGTGTATTTGTAAGAGATAGAAAACACAAGGTGGATTCATTGTTTTGTCCTTGAACATAATGTACTGCACATGCAGTGAGAGCTCACGTACAGTTCACTCTGTCCCAAGGTTAGAAAATATTCTCCTAACAGAACTCAAAGCCAAGTTGAGAGGCTCCACTGGGGGACTTTTAACAAATATTGGGATACTCCAGTAACTTCCATAAACAATAAAAACACTTTGCCTATATATGAATGTGGAAGGAACAACATTTGGACAAATGGTTGACCTACCTGAGGTGACATTATCAGAGGTGTAGCACCAAAGTCTAATTAAATTATCAATATTGTAAAAAAAGGTAAATCCAAGACCTCAACTGATTGTAACGGAATTGATATGGAAACGATAAAAAAAAGGTTATTGAAGAGATTTCAGAACCTTTAACATATATCAGCAACCTATCGTACCAATTTATAAGACTGGAGACAAACACCAGTTTAAAAAACTACTTCCACAATTTTCTAAAATGATCGAAAAACTGTTTAGCAACAGATTAGACAAATTAATAAATAAAAATGGAATACTCAAAGACAACCACTACAAATACAGAGCCATTATTTAAACATCAATGGCATTAATCGAAATAACGGAAGAGATAACCAATGCAATAGATTGCAAAAAATGTGTTGCTGCATTTGACACACTTAATCACAGTATCTTAATAAACAAATTAGAAAGGTATGGAATCAGAGGGTTGGTCTTGAACTGGGTTAGAAGCTACTTAACCAACAGGAAGCAATACGTGAAGATAGGCGAACACACGTCTACAGAGTTGAAAATATCTTGTGGCGTACCTCAGGGATCAATACTGGGACCAACAATTGTTCAATCTGTATACAAACGACATTTGTAAAGTTACAAAGGACTTAAAGTTAGTATTATTTGCAGATGATACAACTGTGCTTTGTTCAGGAGAGAACACACAGAAGCTAATACAAATAATAACAGAAGAAAATAACAAATTAAAAAGATGGTTTGACAAAAACAGACTATGTTTGAATCTCAGTAAAACTAAAATAATGCTATTTGGTAAGAGTAGAAGAGAAAGTCAAACACAAATACAAATAGACGGAGTAGACATTGAAAGGGTAAAAGAAAACACATTTTTTGGTGTAATAATTGATGATAAAATGAACTGGAAAATGTGAAAAATATACAACATAAAGTAGCAAGAAACATGTCAATAATGAATAAAGCAAAACATGTTCTAGACCAAAAATCACTTCGTATTCTCTACTGCTAGCTAGTGTTACATATCTGAGTTATTGTGTAGAAATATGGGGAAACAACTACAAATGTGCACTTCATTCACAAACGGTGTTACAAAAAAGATCAATTAGAATAATACATAATGTTGGATATAGAGAACATACAAACACTTTATTTATTAAATCACAATTATTGAAATTAAACGATTTGGTGCATTTGCAAACAGCTAAAATGATGTACAAAGCAAACTATAACCTGCTAGCCAAGAATGTACAACAATCCTTCTCAACAAAATAGGAGAAATATAACCTTAGAGAAGTGGTTCTTAACCTTGTTGGAGGTACCGAAACCCACCAGTTTCATATCCGCATTCACCGAACCCGAACCGTAATCATAAAATGATGTTATTACATTAAATAAATACTAATAAAGATATATTTTACAAACAGAAAGTTACAGGAATGTACACATGATCCCATGTTTACATCTCATTGTGCAACATGTGAATGTTTTGGTGGGAACTAAATGCGATATCTGAAAGGGGTACACATGATTTCCAAAGTAGGACCCCCCCACCCAGACATATAATACTAGTACACAGCTCATGAAAAACAATATGTTATAGTCATTATAAGTGGGCCAAAACACTTATGTTACAAAATAATCTCATGGAAATGACTGCTTTCATTTGATTATAATAATAAAACATTTAACTTGTTATTTAGTCATGTTTGGGACAGGTGTGCTGCAGGTGTGACCACAGTGCATGTGCTCCACTGAATACTCAAGGAGTTTTTGCGTTTGCTCACATATGTGGAAAATTAGAGGGAACATTGTTTGGGGGTATCCATAATACGCCGACAGGGAGAAGTTTGTGTTTACACGATAAGTCGGGTGTGTCTCGACCTCCGCAGCGGAGGCTCTGCCGAACCACTGAGGCCGACTCACCGAACCCCTAGGGTTCCATCGAACCCAGGTTAAGAACCACAGCCTTAGAGGAAAATCTAATTTAAAACATTTGTATGCTCGTACAACACTTAAAACCTTTGGCATATCAGTATGTGGAATTAAATTACGGACTGGATTAACCAAAGAAATCCAACAAAGCACCAATATGATTCCCTTTAAGAGACTGTTCAAACTACAAGTCTTCACAAAGTACACAGAACAAGAATTATGATGAACATCTTGAACCCTTTTTTTCTCTTTTGTGATAAAGATTATTTACGTATTTATTTTTTTCTTTACTTACAATGCTATATTATTTATTTATTATTTATTTATTCACTGTTCTGTTACAGAGAACAAGGAAATGGGATACAATTGCTATGGTATGAAAACGGGTAGGATTAAACAAGCTCAGCTTCTTCCTACTCCTTTTCGGACGTGCTGTAATGAAACAACTGGAAATGTGTGATGCGTTACATTGTATCGTATGCACGTTCCAAATAAACTGAAACTGAACTGAAAGCTGAATAAAAAAGAACTGCAATAGCCCTATGTTAAATGGCCGACCGCCGTCAAGGCTGAATAGTAAAGTGATTCTGACTTGTGACGGCGGGGCGGATATGAATTAATTAGATTCTCGTAATCAAGCTCAGTTTTGATTAACACTGTCAGTGTGGTATTTATTTATTTAGACTTTTCCCACATACATACACCACAAAATAATATTGTTCACATGCAACAACAAGTTTATGTTAAGGACTATTACAGACCTGGGCAAAATGCGGCCCGTTTGTTAGGAACTCGCATGGCTGCCGTTAGCGTGACCCCGAGATGCAAGAACCAGGAGGACGATGAGCAGGTAAGATGATTTTAATTATCATCAGCAGAGGAGAAAGCAGTCTTGCCTGAAACAGTTCCAACATAAAGTGTGGTGTGCTGTGTACCGGAGGAGGAGTCTGAGGGAGTGACGGGTCCTGGCAGTGAAGTGAAGCCCTTCTGGACGGCTTCAGTCCTCGCCGACGCGTCCGGTACCGCGGTGGCGCGGCAACGTCCCCGGGCCACACGGGGCTGATCGGAACCAGCTTGCCGTTAGGACCCCACATCAGGTCCTGGCGATCCATAGGGGAATGGCGGAGCGTCTCAGCCTCCATTGCGCGTAACACCTCCCACGTACCTTCATCCATCTCCTCTATGTCCGTTGCGGGAAAACAGATAGCTGGCGTCATTCCGTCATAACGGGGGGGGGGGGGGGGGGGGGGGGGGGGTCGCAGCTTACTGCGAGGTTTGTTCTCCCGGGATGCAAACGGACTATTCCGGACAAGACTTGCAGGTAGGAACATATTTATTTTCGTCATTGCTTGTTTCATGCGATACCATAGTCCATGCTGCTCTTTTTCATGTCCGATTCCAAGTTTATGCTAGTTGTTCGATTCAATCAATCAATGTTTATTTATATAGCCCTAAATCACAAGTGTCTCAAAGGGCTGTACAAGCCAAAACGACATCCTCGGTACAGAGCCCACATACGGGCAAGGAAAAACTCACCCCAGTGGGACGTCGGTGAATGACTATGAGAAACCTTGGAGAGGACCGCATATGTGGGTAACCCCCCCCCCCTCTAGGGGAGACCGAAAGCAATGGATGTCGAGTGGGTCTGACATAATATTGTGAAAGTCCAGTCCACAGTGGATCCAACACATCAGCGGGAGTCCAGTCCACAGCGGGGCCAACAGGAAACCATCCCGAGCGGAGACGGGTCGGCAGCGCAGAGATGTCCCCAACCGATGCACAGGCTAGTGGTCCACCCGGGGTCCCGACTCTGGACAGCCAGCACTTCATCCATGGCCACCGGACCTATGCAACTCCCCCTCGCAAGGGACAGGGGAGAAGAGGAGAGAAGAAAAGAAACGGCAGATCAACTGGTCTAAAAAAGGGGGGTCTATTTAAAGGCTAGATTATACAAATGAGTTTTAAGATGGGACTTAAATGCTTCTACTGAGGTAGCATCTCTAACTGTTACCGGGAGGGCATTCCAGAGTACTGGAGCCCGAATAGAAAACGCTCTATAGCCCGCAGACTTTTTTTTGGCGATTCATGCCGTGTCCACGTAAGTGTTAGTTGTTTCATGCCACAGTAAGCCTTGTTTGTTCCATGCCATAGTGGGCGGCGTGGCGTAGTGGGTAGAGCAACCGTGCCAGAAACCTGAGTGTTGCAGGTTCGCTCCCCGCCTCTTACCATCCAAAAATCGCTGCCGTTGTGTCCTTGGGCAGGACACTCCACCCTTTGCCCCCGGTGCCGCTCACACCGGTGGAAATGAATGATGAATGATTGGTGGTGGTCGGAGGGGCCGTAGGCGCGAATTGCAGCCACGCTTCCGTCAGTCTACCCCAGGGCAGCTGTGGCTACGAAAGTAGCTTACCACAGCCAGGTGTGACTGATTGATGGGTTCAGAAAAACATGTAAAGCGACTTTGGGTACTTAGAAAAGCGCTATATAAATCCCAGGTATTATTATTATTATTATAGTCCATGTTAAGTGTTTAGCTTCTATGTTTCCTGCGTTAAGTTTTTTTTGTGCGTTAGCTTCTCGTGTGAACGGCACGCTTTTCTTTTGTTTGGTTCCGGTCTTTGTGATGTGTAGGATTAATTGAGAAAATAAATATGTTCCTACCTGCAAGTCTTGTCCGGAATAGTCCGTTTGCATCCCGGGAGAACAAACCTCGCAGTAAGCTGCGACCCCCCCAGTTATGACACCGTTATGATTTTCAATCCGGCCCGCCGGAGGTTCTACATCATTTTTTTTTAGACGTTTAACTTCAAAACTGTAGCCGCCATTATGCTGTTTTTAAATGACCGTAAGTCTTGAACTATAGAAAGTCATTTAATGGTTGTTGTACCAGTGTGGAGGTCTTCCTCCCTCCGGGTTCCATGGACCACCAGGGACAGACATGACGGCGAGCAGTTTCGGGACTTTGTTTATTTTTCAATAAACCTCTGTGCCCGTCGGGTCGCTTTTCAGCTCCTCCTCCAACTGCTCGCTCTGCCAGTTGCTTTTCATCCGCCCACGTCGTCTTCTGCGTCTCGCTCTCGGTTGCTTTCGCTCTGCATCCACTGGCTCTCCAACTCCTTCTGCACCGTCCTTCTCTGCTGCTGCCCTTTACACACTGACAGGCGATTACGGAATTGCGCCCAGGTGGGCGATCCACGTACCTGCCGTCCATCTTGGAGCCGGTCCCCGGCGTTTCCCGCCTCGCTGCAGGTCTGCCGACCACGCCCCCTCACAGACCTCCACCGCCAGACGCAAGTCGGGACTACTCCCCCCCCTTTGAGGGAGCGGGAAAGGAAGTCGGCCACGGCCACCTGTGCCCCCGGTCTTATCTTCCTCTTTCACCATTTCTTCGTCCCTCCTTTGTTCTTCTTTGACTTTATCTTCTTCGCCTTTATCTTCTTTGTCTTTATCTTCTTCATCTTTGACTTGTTCTTTGACTTCATCTTCTTTTTCTTTGACTTCTTCGACTTTTTCTTTGCCTTCTTCAACTTTTTCTTTGCCTTCTTCTTGTTCTTCTTCTTTTTCTTCTTCTTGTTATTCCTCTTGTTCTTCTTTCCCATTCTTCGTCGAAATCATCATCAAACTCTTCAACATCTTCCTCCAAATCTTCATCACAATCTTCGTCACAATCTTCATCCCAATCTTCATCACAATCTTCATCACCTTCTTTTTCCACGGCAGGCCATTTGCAGCCCCCCCCCCAAACCTCCACCCCCCGCCCGGTCCGCCAATCTCTGCGGGACTCCTCGAGCCGTTGGCGGCTGCTTGTTGCCAGCTTGGTGAGCGCGCCTACGAGAGCCCACAGGGGGTCGTCTTCCCCCGACTCCGGTGGCCCCACGTTGGGTGCCAAATATGGAGGTCTGCCTTCCTCCGGGTTCCATGGACCACCAGGGACAGACATGACGGCGAGCAGTTTCGTGACTTTGTTTATTTTTCAATAAACCTCTGTGCCTGTCGGGTCGCTTTTCAGCTCCTCCTCCAACTGCTCGCTCTGCCGGTTGCTTTTTAGCCGCCCACGTCATCTTCTGTGTCTCGCTCTCGGTCGCTTTCGCTCTGCATCCACTGGCTCTCCAACTCTTTCTGCTCCGTCCTTCTCTGCTGCTGCCCTTTTACACACTGACAGGTGATTACGGAATTGCGCCCAGGTGGGCGATCCACGTACCTGCCGTCCAAACTCGGAGCCGATCCCGGCGTGCCCCGCCTCGCTGCAGGTCTGCCGGCCACGCCTCCTCACTGACCTCCACCGCCAGACGCAAGCCGGGGACTCCGACCGGCTGCGCCTACTCCCCCCCCCTTTGAGGGAGCGGGAAAGGAAGTCGGCCACGGCCACCTGTGCCCCCGGTCTTTTCTTCCTCTTTCACCATTTCTTCGTCCCTCCTTTGTTCTTCTTTGTTTTTATCTTCTTATTATTCTTTTCATCAACATCTTCCTCCCAATCTTCATCCCAATCTTCGTCACAATCTTCGTCCCAATCTTCGTCCCAATCTTCATCACAATCTTCATCACCTTCTTTTTCCACGGGGGGCCATTTGCAGCCCCCCTCGCCTGGTTCTCCAACCTCTGCAAAGAGTTTGGCGGGACTCCTCGAGCCGTTGGCGGCTGCTTGTTGCCAGCTTGGTGAGCGCGCTTATGAGAACCCACAGGGGGTCGTCTTTTCCCGCCTACGGTGGCCCCACGTTGGTGCCAAGTATGGAGGTATTTCTCCCTCCGGGTTCCATGGACCACCAGGAACAGACATGACGGCAAGCAGCTTTGTGACTTTGTTTATTTTTCAATAAAGCTCTGTGTCCGTCGGGTCGCTTTTCAGCTCCTCCTCCAACTGCTCTCTCTGCCGGTTGCTTTTCAGCCACCCACGTCGTCTTCTGCGTCTCGCTCTCGGTCGCTTTCGCTCTGCATCTACTGCTGCTGCCCTTTTACACACTGACAGGCGATTACCGAATTGCGCCCAGGTGGGCGATCCACGCACCTGCCGTCCAAACTCGGAGCCGATCCCGGCGTGCCCCGCCTCGCTGCAGGTCTGCCGGCCACGCCTCCTCACAACCAGTTATTACGGTAATGTCACAGCAGCTTTAGACTCCTGCTTATTAGGGTTCAATAGGTCAGAGTGGGCGGGGTTTGTTTTCAGCGCGGCCAGCCCGAAACGCGCGTGCCAGAAAATAGATGCGGAAGCAGATTTTTACAACAAATGTCTGCATAAATGAGATAATATGTCATATTGTAGGTGTTTATAACGCTTTGCATTCATATTTTGCAGTTTTTATAATGTTTGTTGTGTTTTGCTTGATTGTAAAAGATACACAACTATCGAGCAGCTGGTCTGAGAAGTAAAAGAGGAGTGACGTTCATATGTTGTTAATATTCAGTGTTTTATTGTTCATACTAGGGTTGTACGGTATACCGGTATTAGTATAGTACCGCGATACTAATGAATCATATTCGGTACTGTACCGCCTCCCAGTCCCCCACCCCCTGTCCACCCGTTGTCGTCACGTCATGACATTGCTGGTTTTACGAGCAGACGAGCATGTTTGGCAGCGCACAATCACGCAGTAAGTACGGACGCATTTTGGCCTCAAAAATTAACGATAAAGATGAAGTTATAATACTGAATTCGCTAAAGACGCCATTCCCGAATGTAAACAAATGCCACGGGTGGATCTACACTTGATATCCACTGTAATGATACCAAATTCAGGAGCGTATCTAGTCGATACTACTATGATTTTATTGATATTTTTTAGCATCACAAAATCTTCTTTTGTTTTTTTTAACATTTATATTATGTTTATAAACTCAGTAAATATGTCCCTGGACACATGAGGACTTTGAATACGACCAATGTATGATCCTGTAACTACTTGGTATCGGATCGATACCCAAATGTGTGGTATCATCCAAAACTAATGTAAAGTATCAAACAACAGAAGAATAAGTGATTATTACATTCTAACAGAAGTGTAGATAGAACATGTTATAAGAGAAAGTAAGCAGATATTAACAGTAAATGAACAAGTAGATTAATAATTCATTTTCTACCACTTGTCCTTAATAATTTTGACAAAATAATAGGTAGATAAATGACACAATATGTTACTGCATATATCAGCAGACTAATTAGGAGCCTTTGTTTGTTTACTTACTAATAAAAGACACGTTGTGTTGTATGTTCACTATTTTATTTAAGGACAAACTTGAAATAAGAAACATATGTTTAATGTACCCTAAGATTTTGTTGTTAAAATAAATCCAATAATGACATTTTTTGTGGTCCCCTCTATTTAGAAAAGTACAGAAAAGTACCAAAAAGTATCAACATTGTCATGATCTGTGGTCTGGATCATGTTTTTTGTTATTTTCTGTTCATTTAAGACCCCATTAGTTCCTGTTTTTGTGCACCCTTGTTTGTTTTAGTTTCCATGACGACTTATGATTTTCACCTGCCTCTTCACCTGTTACTAATCAGGAGACTAAGCCTGCCGTTGCCAGTTAGTCGGTCTGGCGACATTGCTCTTGTCATGTCTGTTCATGCTGGTATTCATGTGATTGATTCGTGTTCTTTTCATGCCATAGTTCATGCTTACATTCATGCGATTGTTTCATGTTCTTTTCATGCCATAGTTCATGCTTATATTCATGTGATTGTTTCATGTTCTTTTCATGCCATAGTTCATGCTTCCGGCTTCCTCCCACCTCCAAAGACATGCACCTGGGGATAGGTTGATTGGCAACACTAAATTGGCCCTAGTGTGTGATTGTGAGTGTGAATGTTGTCTGTCTATCTGTGTTGGCCCTGCGATGAGGTGGCGACTTGTCCAGGGTGTACCCCGCCTTCCGCCCGATTGTAGCTGAGATAGGCTCCAGCGCCCCCCGCGACCCCGAAGGGAATAAGCGGTAGAAAATGAATGGATGGATGGATGTTTCATGTTCTTTTCATGCCATAGTTCATGCTTATATTCATGTAATTGTTTCATGTTCTTTTCATGCCATAGTTCATGCTTACATTCATGTGACTGTTTCATGTTCTTTTCATGCCATAGTTCATGCTTATATTCATGTGATTGTTTCATGTTCTTTTCATGCCATAGTTCATGCTTACATTCATGTAATTGTTTCATGTTCTTTTCATGCCATAGTTCATGCTTACATTCATGCGATTGTTTCATGTTCTTTTCATGCCATAGTTCATGCTTATATTCATGTGATTGTTTCATGTTCTTTTCATGCCATAGTTCATGCTTACATTCATGCGATTGTTTCATGCTCTTTTCTTGCTTCATGCCATGCCATGTAAGTTTTGTTTATTCATGCCACAGTTAGCGAGTTTTTGTTTTGCCCTGTCCATAGTATACGCCACATGATATTTGTTTCCTGCGCCAAGTTGTGCCTTCGCCTTGTGCGCCTTTTTTGTTGGTACCTGTTTGAGAGTGATTATTAAATATGTTCCTACCTGCTAGCGTTGTCCGGAAAAGTCAGTTTGCGTCCTGGGAGAACAATCCTCGCAGTAAGTTGCGAAAACCCCCACGTCGTGACAGAAATACATTTTGGTACCGGTATCGGGACAACACTAGTCTGGTACTACATTTACTCTTATATCGAATACAATCCTGTTCAAGTCGTATTGATGTAATTTTAAGCTATAAAACAGTACATGTTTTTTTAAATATTTTATTTCCCTTTTATTTAACCGAGAAAAGTCCCATTGAGATTAAAACAACTCTTTTTTTAAGGGAGTCCTGACCAACAGGCAGCAAAAGATAGAGTTACATACAAATACATGTCGTACACATTAAGAAAAACAGTCACTATTTAAAAAAACAACTAATCTCAAGTACTTTCAATCAGGACTTAATGACATTTAAGAGGGCACAGACGAAATAGAAAATAAATAAAACAGTGATAGATGATAGAGAATAGCAACAGTCACACAAACATCCATCCATCCATTTTCTACCGCTTGTCCAAGTCACTGAGATTAGGTGGGATAGGGAGAAAGAAGGGGCTGAGATTCAGCAACATATGTTGAAAGCGTCCGTTTTTATAAATGTCAGGTGCAGGAGCAGCAGGGGGTGGTAGAATTTTATTGGTGAATCCATTTGTGCGGTGTAGGAGCAGTTGGCATCTGGTCGTGACACCTAGTTAGGGGACCTGGGGATGGATAAGGAGCGAGAAGAGGGCAGACAAAACAGCAGCTGTGGCAATAGTATGGCCGCCTGCTCATACTTAGAAACAAGCAATTTAAAACAACTTTACCGCCATTATACTAACAGTTAAAAGTTTAAATATTGGATAATATTAATTAGAGATGTAACAATATTAAAAATCTCACAGTTCGATATTATCACAGTATGAAGGCCACGGTACAGTAATAAAAGAATCAGAATCAGAAATACTTTAATAATCCCCGAGGGGAAATTAAAATTTTCCGCACAATCCCATTCAAGAGCAGACAAAACATTACCACCCCGGGTCCAGAGTCGGGACCCGGGGTGGACCGCGCGCCTGTGCATCGGTTGGGGATGCGCTGCTGACCCGTCTCCGCTCGGGATGGTCTCCTGCTGGCCCCATTATGGACTGGACTCTCACTATTATGTTAGATCCACTATGGACTGGACTCTCACTATTATGTTAGATCCACTATGGACTGGACTCTCACTATTTTGTTAGATCCACTATGGACTGGACTCTCACTATTATGTTAGATCCACTATGGACTGGACTTTCACTATTATGTTAGATCCACTATGGACTGGACTCTCACTATTTTGTTAGATCCACTATGGACTGGACTCTCACTATTATGTTAGATCCACTATGGACTGGACTTTCACTATTATGTTAGATCCACTATGGACTGGACTTTCACAATATTATGCTGGACCTACTCGACGTCCATTGCATCCGGTCTCCCCTAGAGGGGAGGGGGCGGGGGGTTAGGATATGGACATCAAGTAGTGGACATAGAGAGAGAGAGAGAGAGAGAGAGAGAGAGAGAGAGAGAGAGAGAGATCAGAAGGCATAAGAAAAAGTATCTGCATTTGATTGTTTACATTTGATTATTAGCAATCCGGGGAGGGTGTTAGTTTAGGGTTGTAGCTGCCTGGAGGTGAACTTTTATTGCGGTTTTGAAGGAGGATAGAGATGCCCTTTTTTTTATACCTGTTGGGAGCGCATTCCACATTGATGTGGCATAGAAAGAGAATGAGTTAAGACCTTTGTTAGTTCGGAATTTGGGTTTAACGTGGTTAGTGGAGCTCCCCCTGGTGTTGTGGTTATGGCGGTCATTTACGTTAAGGAAGTAGTTTGACATGTACTTCGGTATCAAGGAGGTGTAGCGGATTTTATGGACTAGGCTCAGTGCAAGTTGTTTAACTCTGTCCTCCACCTTGAGCCAGCCCACTTTAGAGAAGTGGGTAGGAGTGAGGTGGGATCTGGGGTGGAGGTCTAGCAGTAACCTGACTAGCTTGTTCTGAGATGTTTGGAGTTTAGATTTGACCAACAACTAAAAGGAAATATCAAACTAAACAAAACAGGTGTTAGAATAATTATGTATATATTATCACGCTAACTTTATGCTTAAGGGCCGTTGCTATAAATTTTTGTCAATTGTGCTGAAGTGGTAGAAGTCCAAAAGACTGCCAGCCGTCTTTATCAGTGTTGTGTCCAGACTCGGCCTGCTGACTGCCAAGGCCGAACACCGCCGTGACGCAGACAGGGCAGAGACAAGGCGATATGACCCGCGTCAACTAATTTTCATTTATTCTATAATCATATATTGTGTCTAACTGGAGTTTTCGAGATTACCCCCTTCCCTCAGCGACAGCTTCAGTGATGTAACAGGGACCTTCCAAATAAATAGAGGTGTCTCTGTCCTAAGACTGATGTGAAGTCAGAGGTCACTATTATCCCTAAGATGTAGAATGCAATGTAGGTCTCCAAAGGTTTTCACAAATTTAGAGGCATAACAATTGGCAGCATTCTTATTAAAATGAACAGTCAGGATTGAGCTTGAAATAAGGGTTCTATTTCCTGATCGATATATACTGTATATGATGTTTTCTACTGTCTATCAGTCAATATATCGTAATGTAAAATGACATTTCCACAAAGCACACCGTGTCATCAAATGATCACAGTGATTGAGATTGGCTTAATTTGTAATTTAATGAGACCTTAATGTCAGTTATTCGCTCATAAGATGAAAAACAATGGTCAGGGCCACCCAAACAAAATTTGATGACCTTCAAATTGACAATTCACAAGCATGGTTCTGTCATAGCAATTTAGCATTGACTTCAGTCAGTCCACAGAGAGTTCCACATCGCATTTAAAGCAGGAGGGCTGTGTGATAATTAATCATGTGACGGATTCTTCCAGTCCGACTCCACCGGCGCCACAGCTGATCGTCGCCAATTTGGAGAATTAATTTGATTCTGTCTCAGTCGCTTCAGCTGTGGCCCAGATCACAACTCAGTTGAAGAAATATTCTCTGACATGCACTCAATCTTCAAGGATCTCAGACCTCTGGGCTCAGCCGGGGGAGAGAGCGTCCTTTAAAGGGATTAGGACATGTGAGCAAACATACAGAAGACGTAGAGCAGACGGAGCAGGCAAGAGACGTGCAGGCTGGCACACATCATGATTTGATTCGTATATCAACATGAAGGCAGGGAGGGTTGAGGCAAGGAAACACTCGAGAATACAACGTTAGAAATACGTTCAAAATGTAAAGACTTTGTTTTGAACATTTTGAATATCAATCAATCAATCAACGTTTATTTATATAGCCCTAAATCACAAGTGTCTCAAAGGGCTGCACAAGCCACAACGACATCCTTGGTTCAGAGCCCACATAAGGGCAAGGAAAAACTCACAACCCAGTCGGATGTCACTGTGAATGACTATGAGAAACCTTGGAGAGGACCGCAGATCCTAGGGGAGACCGGATGCAATGTTCGTCGAGTGGGTCTAGCAAAATATTGTGAAAGTCCAGTCCATAGTGGATCTAACATAATAGTGAGAGTCCAGTCCATAGTGGGGCCAGCAGGAGACCACCCCGAGCGGAGACGGGTCAGCAGCGCAGAGATGTCCCCAACCGATGCACAGGCCACCCCGGGTCCCGACTCTGGACAGCCAACACTTCATCCATGGCCACCGGACCCACGCAGGCAGGTCGGCCAGCAACAGGCGCCCCAGAATTGGGCCCACTGTAATGCCGGGCAGGCCACAGACAGACATGCTCTGCCGAGTACAGGGCACGGGAGAAGCAGGAGGCAACCAACCCCCCAGCCAGAGAGAGACCACACCCTACGCAGGCAGAAGGACGCGACGCCCTGGCCCGAGAAGACCAGCCGGGTGCCCCACAGGCAACCGGCCCCCACAGGCTCGACCCCCACCACCATGAATTGATTTACGTGGACCCCGACTTAAACAAGTTGAAAAACTTATTCGGGTGTTACCATTTAGTGGTCAATTGTACGGAATATGTACTGTACTGTGCAATCTACTAATAAAAGTTTCAATCAATCAATCAATCAATCAACCAATCAATCAACCCCAGTGGAAGAAGAAAGTGAATGTTTAGAACTGAATACATTTACATGTGCATAAACATTTGTTTTCTTTTGTATTATTTGTTTTCATGAATTAACCCGGCCAACGCCCAAAGGGACAAGCGGTAGAAAATGGATGGATGGATGAATTAAGTAACGTTTATGACAACCTTTTTCCAAAACACAATATAGAATGTGAGATATTACAGGATAATGCATACATTTATCATTTTTTTTAAACGGTTACAAAAAAGTGGCACCAAAAAATTTACAGTAGCCCATTTTTATGACTTGATGGGGTCCCTGGGACCAACACTGATGGAGTATTGGTGCGTGCTGTGGCCTGCGGGCCGGATCTAATACTAATCAAATATCATCCCCGAGGGCTATAGATAATACTTGACTTTGACACCCCTGATTAAAGTAATAATTCATATGCATTTTCACCATTTTATGCAAGTAAAATTACAAATATTCTCACTAGTGGCCTAGTGGTTAGAGCAGGGGTGTCAAACTCAAATACAGAGGGGGCCAAAATGTAAAACTTAACAAAGCCGCGGGCCAAGGTTGAACAAATTAACCTTTTAATAGGGACCCGAACACGTTTTGCATTGAATATTGAACAAGCAAGGCTTATATAACTTTATAGTGACATGCAAAATCGGGTTTCAAATAATAATTAAAAAACATCAATGGCATGTCAAATAAAATGAAAATAAAAATTGAATGCCTCTTTTCTATTTGCAACCTTCTGAGGTAAATATCAAAATCATTTTTTTCCACAGGCTAATAATAAAATTGAACATAAAATAACAATAATGAATGAATCAAACATTCAATCCTTGAAGTAGCAAGAGAAAGTGCATGAATAAAACGTTAATTATTGCTCAGTTTGCTACACTGATTTGCTTTAACACTGAATATGGAACAAGCAATGCTTATATAACTTAATAGTGCAAAATCAACTTTCAAAAAACAAAGGAAAAAACATCAATGGTATATTAAATAAAATTTAAATAAAAAATGTAATGCGTCTTTTCTATTTGCAGCCTTCTGAGGTAAATATCAACATTAACTTGGTGGGCGGGGGCGGGGTTTGGTGGTAGCGGGGGGGGGGGGTGTATATTGTAGCGTCCCGGAAGAGTTAGTGCTGCAAGGGGTTCTGGGTATTTGTTCTGTTGTGTTTATGTTGTGCTACGGTGCTGATGTTCTCCCAAAATGTGTTTGTCATTCTTGTTTGGTGTGGGTTCACAGTGTGGCGCATATTTGTAACAGTGTTAAAGTTGTTTATACGGCTACCCTCAGTGTGACCTGTATGGCTGTTGAGCAAGTATGCATGGATTCACTTGTGTGTGTGTGTAAAAGCCACATATATTATGTGACTGCGCCGGCACGCTGTTTGTATGGAGGGAAAGCGGACGTGACGACAGGTTATAGAGGACGTTGAAGGCAGTGCCTTTAAGGCACGCCCCCAATAATGTTGTCTGGGTGGAAATCGGGAGAAATTCAGGAGAATGATTGCCCCGGGAGATTTTCAGGAGGGGCACTGGAATTTGGGAGTCCCCCGGGAAAATCGGGAGGGATGGCAAGTATGAGTATTAACGGTGAATAATACCGGCGGGCTAGCTCTAATGTTAATTTGATATTGCCTCAAGGGCCAAATGAAATTACACGGCGGGCCAAATTTGGCCCGCGGGCCAGAGTTTGACACCCATTGGTTAGAGCAGGGGTCACCAACCTTTTTGAAAGCAAGAGCTACTTCTTGGGTACTGATTAATGCGAAGGGCTACCAGTTTGATACACACTTAAATAAATTGCCAGAAATAGCCAATTTGCTCAATTTACTTTTAACTCTATGTTATTATTAATCATTAATGATATTTACACTTAATTGAATGGTTTAAAAGAGGAGAAAACACAAAAAAAATGACAATTAAATTTTGAAACATAGTTTATCTTCAATTTCGACTCTTTAAAATTCAAAATTCAACCGAGAAAAAGAAGAGAAAAACTAGCTAATTCGAATCTTTTTGAAAAAAATAAAAAAATAATTTATGGAACATCATTAGTAATTTTTCATGATTAAGATTAATTTTAGAATTTTGATGACATGTTTTAAATAGGTTAAAATCCAATCTACACTTTGTTAGAATGTATAACAAATTAGACCAAGCTATATTTCTAACAAAGACAAATTATTATTTCTTCTAAATTTTCCAGAAGAACATTTTTAAAATAAATTCAAAAGACTTTGAAATAAGATTTAAATTTGATTCTACAGATTTTCTAGATTTGCCAGAATCCTTTTTTTGAATTTTAATCATAATAAGTTTGAAGAAATTTTTCACAAATATTCTTCGTCGAAAAAACAGAAGCTAAAATGAAGAATTAAATTAAAATGTATTTATTATTCTTTACAATGAAAAAAATAAATTTACTTGAACATTGATTTAAATTGTCAGGAAAGAAGAGGAAGGAATTTAAAAGGTAAAAAGGTATATGTGTTTAAAAATCCTAAAATAATTTTTAAGGTTGTATTTTTTTTTTTAAATTGTCTTTCTGAAAGTTATCAGAAGCAAAGTAAAAAAAAATATGAATTTATTTAAACAAAAGAAGACCAAGTCTTTAAAATATTTTCTTGGATTTTCAAATTCTATTTGAGTTTTGTCTCTCTTAGAATTAAAAATGTCGGAAAAGCGAGACCAGCTTGCTAGTAAATAAATAAAATTTAAAAAATAGAGGCAGCTCACTGGTTAGTGCTGCTATTTGAGCTATTTTTAGAACAGGCCAGCGGGCTACTCATCTGGTCCTTACGGGCTACCTAGTGCCCGCGGGCACCGCGTTGGTGACCCCTGGGTTAGAGTGTCCACCCTGAGATGGGTAGGTTGTGAGTTCAAACCCCGGCCAAGTCATACCAAAGACTATAAAAATGGGACCCGTTACCTCCCTGCTTGGCATTCAGCATCAAGGGTTGGAATTGAGGGTTAAATCACCAAAAATTATTCCCGGGCGTGGCCACCGCTGCTGCCCACTGCTCCCCTCACCTCCCAGGGGGGTGATCAAGGGTGATGGTTCAAATGCCAGAGAATAATTTCGCCACACCTAGTGTGTGTGTGACAATCATTGGTACTTTAACTTTTTTTAAATGTGTGTTGTGTCCATATTTTTGGACGTGTGAAATGGATTAGCTGGATTCTCATGATTTGTTACGGGAAAAAAATCATTTTGGAACAAATGACATCAGAAATCCAAGGTATTTCTAACCAGCGCTTCAAATGCATCATTAATGGAGCAGCTTCGTGCCTCACGTGTGAGGAACCTAAGCTGTGGTCCAAAAGCGTGAGGACGTTAACACGCACTATTTCAGGCTAGACAAAGCCCGTACGAGCAGAAATGACACAATAAATAGACTTTTATGAGTTTATGGCTCTCGCTGGCATCCTTGCCACAGGCAGGCCCTTATAACAGATGTGACCCGCCACTTTGAAGAGGGCTGAATGAGCCAGAAAATTTGTCGAGAGCAAAGCAGCCCATGTTACTGTTTATAATAGCGAGCGTGTGTAAGTGTGATGGAGGGAGGGAGGGAGAGAAAGTGAGCATATGGGTTTATTCGTAGCTGCGTGCACGTCCCTGCAAGCTGAACTGAGTGGCATAAAATGAGTTGGTGCCCTGGGCTTTTTATCTTCTGTGCATATAAGAGGCACCAGGCAGGCCTGAGGCCCCCCTGGCAGAGGTCACTGTGTTGGCAGCTGCAGCTTTAAAGGCCTACTGAAATGATTTTTTTTAATTTAAACGGGGATAGCAGATCTATTCTATGTGTCATACTTGATCATTTCGCGATATTGCCATATTTTTGCTGAAAGGATTTAGTATAGAACAACGACGATAAAGATTGCAACTTTTGGTATCTGATAAAAAAAAGGCTTGCCCCTACCGGAAGTAGCGTGACGTAGTCAGTTGAACATATACGCAAAGTTCCCTATTGTTTACAATGATGGCCGCATGAAGTGAGAGAGATTCGGACCGAGAAAGCGACAATTTCCCCATTAATTTGAGCGAGGATGAAAGATTTGTGGATGAGTAAAGTGCAAGTGAAGGACTAGTGGGGAGTTGAAGCTATTCAGATAGGGAAGATGCTGTGAGAGCCGGGGGTGACCTGATATTCAGCTGGGAATGACTACAACAGTAAATAAACACAAGACATATATATACTCTATTAGCCACAACACAACCAGGCTTATATTTAATATGCCACAAATTAATCCTGCATAAAAACACCTGCGTGTTTGTTATGCTAACTCCTAGCTCCTCTGCTAGCTCCTAGCTCCATAGAACACGCCAATACAATTCAAACACCTGATCAACACACACAATCACTCAGCCCAAAAGACCGTTCACCTAACCCAAGGTTCATAAAGCTTATATATTTTTTAAAAAGTTACGTACATACGCAAAAAAAAGTTGCGCACATACGGTCAAGCGATCAAATGTTTAGAAGCCAAAGCTGCATACTCACAGTAGCACGTCTGCGTCTTTGTCATCCAAATCAAAGTAATCCTGGTAAGAGTCTGTGTTGTCCCAGTTCTCTACAGGCGTCTGTGTATCGAAGTCAAAAGTCCTCCTGGTTAGAGTCTCTGTTATCCGAGTTCTTCCATCTTGACTGCATCTTCCGGGAATGTAAACAAAGAAGCGCCGGCTGTGTACTGTTGTGGCTGACTACGTTCGAAAAATACGTCCATTTCGCACCGACAACTTTCTTCTTTGCTTGCTCAGCTTCCTTCTCCATAATGCAATGAACATGATTGCAACAGATTCACGAACACAGATGTCCAGAATACTGTGGAATTATGAAATGAAAACAGAGCTTTTTCGTATTGGCTTCAATGTGGAAGGCATACCCGTGTTCCCCGGGCTACGTCACGCGCATACGTCATCCTCAGAGGCGTTTCGAACCGGAAGTTTAGCGGCAAATTTAAAATGTCACTTTATAAGTTAACCCGGCCGTATTGGCATGTGTTATAATGTTAAGATTTCATCATTGATATATAAACTATCAGACTGCGTGGTCGCTAGTAGTGGGTTTCAGTAGGCCTTTAAGACTTACACACTCATAGTTTTACGCTTGAACAGACCACGTTGTTATGTTATGTTACCGTATTTCCTTGAATTGGCGCAGGGAATATAGTATTCGCACGTCTAGAATTACTGCCGGGTCAAACTCGTTTCTCAAAATAATTAACGCATGCTTGGCCTTATCGCCGGTTTATTATTGAAGCTGGATCAAATTCGTTTCGCAAAATATTAATTTTATTATCGCATGTCTATAATTTTCGCCGGGTCAAACTCGTTTCGGAAAATATTTAGCATATGGCGAGAACTTCCACCGGGTCAAATTCGTTACGTCACGAGTGACGCATCTGTCCTCATTTTCAAAATGGAGGAAGCTGCTTTCAGTAGTTTGCAATCGCACAAAGGAAAAAAGATAAAGAGCTTTTCAGTAGGATTTAAGGTCCAAGCTATTGAATACCGGTACAGTATGCTAAAGAGAACAGTAAGCAGCTATGTTTTATTAATATACCGTAGCTGCGTGTGTGAAATACTGTATAAGTCATTAAATGACTCCCGCCTCCTGGTGGTAGAGGGCGCTGCCGCGCTAGTGATCCTTCTTGCGACTTCCGGTACTGCAGAAGAAGTGAACACACGCAGCAAGAGATTTGTTTTTCTTCCTTTTAACAAGGAGGATTACATACCGGTATCTAAAATAAAACAGTTTTCTAAACTGGACTTTCAATCGAAGCAGGAGGTAATAATTAAAGGAATATCTCCATCGAAACAGAGACTTTTAAAACTGAAGAAAGAAAATAAGGAAGACTTCTATAAACAAGTTATCGATGCTTTTGGTCAGAAGGAGCTGCAAATGGACTCCATTTATAAGTACAGGTAAGACCATAATAACGTTTTTTTTAATTAAATGTGCTTTTCATGATGGTATGCTTACATCACACTCAAAGCGCACGCCTAAATTTGATGGATTCCTTTTGGTAAACGCCGGAGTGAGAAGAGGTTTTAAAATAATTACCGCATGCACGGCCATCCCGCCGGTTTCCGGTAAACGCAGGAGTGACAGGAGGTTTTAAATTAATTAACGCCCCTGCGGCTATTCAAGGAAATACGGTATGTTATGTTATGTTATTTTCATTTATTTTGCGCCCCCCAACCAACTGTTACATCAGCCCGAGTGGAGGAACAAAAAACAGAAACAGAGACTGAGACACACAAAGGAATCTAAACTAAACATTTAAGACTCACAATGAAAACATAAATTAAAAGTCATCTGCGGTAAAAAAAGTGAGTTTTAAGTTGTGCTCTAAAAGAGTCCAGAGTGTTTGCGGACTTTATACTCAGGGGGAGCTTATTCCACAACCTAGGTGCCATCACTGAGAAAGCACGGTCTCCCCTTGTCACTAGGTTTGACCGTGGGACCTTCAGGGTCATCTGGTCGTCTGATCTAAGGCAACGACCCAGCCTGGAGCTGGTGGGTTGGTCCAGGAGATCTTTAATATAGGCTGGGGCGAGACCATTGGGCGCTTTGAAGACGAACATGACGATCTTAAATTTCACTCTACGCTTCACTGGGAGCCAGTGAGGGGAGGAGAGGATGGGAGAAATATGTTCCCTCATTTTTGCGCCTGTCACCAGCCTGGCAGCCGCATTTTGTACTAGCTGCATGCTATGGATGGTCTTGTTGGTGACCCCAGCATGAAGGGCACTGCAATAGTCCAGTCTAGAAAAAATAAGCATCAACACGACCCTCCGTAGGTCACTGGGGGAGAGGAAAGACTTGATCTTGGCTATGGTGCGTAGTTGGAAAAAACAGGATTGTTGTGAGAGAAGCAGGACTGTAATATTGTTGGCGTTCCCCATCCATCCATCCCTCCATCCATCCGTCCATTTGTTTTCCATTCTACTTATCCTCTGCAGGATGAAAGTATAGGTTGCTTTTTTGGGGGCCGTTCCAGATGGTCGCAGAAAATGCACGTTTGTGGACTATAAGGACACGCAGACAACAAAACATGCAAACTTTAAAAAGAAAGTTGATCAAATAAGTAAATGTTGGACTTCTTTGCTGTGAGGAAACGTAGTCAATCAGTCAACCACTATGCGGTTTGAAGTCTGCAAGGTTGTGTAAGTTTAAAGGAGTTTAAAGGCCTACTGAAATGAGAGTTTCTTATTTAAACGGGGATAGCAGGTCCATTCTATGTGTCATACTTGATCATTTCGCGATATTGCCATATTTTTGCTGAAAGGATTTAGTAGAGAACGTCGACGATAAAGTTCGCAACTTCTGGTCGCTGATAAAAAAAGCCTTGCCTGTACCGGAAGTAGCGTGACGTCACAGGTTGTGGAGCTCCTCACATCTGCACATTGTTTACAATCATGGCCACCAGCAGCGAGAGCGATTCGGACCGAGAAAGCGACGATTTCCCCATTAATTTGAGCGAGGATGAAAGATTTGTGGATGAGGAAAGTGAGAGTGAAGGACTAGAGGGCAGTGGAAGCGATTCAGACAGGGAAGATGTTTTGAGAGGCGGGTGGGACCTGATATTCAGCTGGGAATGACTAAAACAGTAAATAAACACAACACATATATATACTCTATTAGCCACAACACAACCAGGCTTATATTTAATATGCCACAAATTAATTCGCATAACAAACACCTCCCCCCTCCCGTCCATATAACCCGCCAATACAACTCAAACACCCGCACAACACACTCAATCCCACAGCCCAAAGTACCGTTCACCTCCGCAAAGTTCATACAGCACATATATTTCCCCAAAGTTACGTACGTGACATGCACATAGCGGCACGCACGTACGGGCAAGCGATCAAATGTTTGGAAGCCGCAGCTGCGTACTCACGGTAGCGCGTATCCAACTCAAAGTCCTCCTGGTGAGAGTCTCTGTTGTCCCAGTTCTCTACGTGTTTGTGTTGCTGCAGCCGGTCGCTAATACACCGCTTCCCACCTACAGCTTTCTTCTTTGCTGTCTTCATTGTTCATTGAACAAATTGCAAAAGATTCACCAACACAGATGTCCAGAATACTGTGGAATTTTGCGATGAAAACAGACGACTTAATAGCTGGCCACAATGGTGTCCCAAAATGTCCGCTACAATCCGTGACGTCACGCGCAGACGTCATCATACCGAGACGTTTTCAGCAGGATATTTCGCGGGAAATTTAAAATTGCACTTTACTAATCTAACCCGGCTGTATTGGCATGTGTTGCAATGTTAATATTTCATCATTGATATATAAACTATCAGACTGCGTGGTCGGTAGTAGTGGCTTTCAGTAGGCCTTTAAAAAGAAAGTTAATAAAATAAGTAAATGTTGGACTTCTTTGCTGTGAGGAAATGTCGTCAATCAGTCAACCACTACGCAGTTTGAAGTCTGCAAGGTTGTGTAAGTTTAAAAGAGTTTAAAGTTAAAGTACCAATGATTGTCACACACACACTAGGTGTGTCCTGGGCATGACGTTAAAGTGCATCCGGCAGTGGAGGCTCCTCTATGGGGTCTTGGGGCACCGGGAGGTTAACCCCTTTACTACTGTTACCCCAGGTGGCCCTTGGCAAAGGCCTAGTACCTGACTGCCCCCCTAGCCAGGGATACGGTGAAGACCTCAACGGCGGAGCAGGCGGAAGACGGTAGATGTAAGAACCACCACAACGGCTGCGATGGCGGAAGAAGGCACCCCCACATCCATGTGGGCCCAGTTATGGGGAAATAAAAACCCAAGACCTCAACGGTGGAACAGGCGGAGGATGATTGCTAACCCTATGGAGCGTCACAACGGCTGGGATGGCGGATGAAGGCTGCAGCAGAAAAGGGTCCCCAGTTGTCTTGGACTCCATGCCACTGGACCCTGACCCGGATCTGTCAAGGATCGTGTGGTGACTGTCTGTGCACCAGTCTCCCCACGTTAAACAAAGTAACGCACAGGCATCCTCCGTAAAGGGATACCCCCCTACCAGGAGGACCGTCATACTCGCTTCAAGTGACCGCCGATGAGGTGTGGTGAAATTAACCTCTCCAACTCTTGATCCTGAGTGCCAAGCAGGGAGGTAATGGGTCCCATTTTTATAGTCTTTGGTATGACTCGGCCGGGGTTTGAACTCACAACCTACCGATCTCAGGGCGGACACTCTAACCACAAGGCCACTGAGCAGGCATTGTCACCTGTAGTGTCACCTTTACTCCGTTTTATCATATCACAATTATTTGAAGCTACCACCCAGGATACTCAGAAATGCTTTTGATTGCTTCTTAAATTGACGAAACCTTCTCATGTTGAAACCTTTGTGGTTTAAACCAGAACACTTCTTGAAATAAAATAAACCCAATTTTTCCCAACAAAATTAGTCTTTTACCTAAAGTGTCCTAGTTTGTGTGTCCAATTGAACAAAGACAACATTTACATAAGGCCAAACATGTGAGGAACTCGCATGGCTGCGGTAGTTGTGACCCCAAGATGCAGGAAACAGGAGAACGACATGCAGGTAAAAGTCTTTAATATACTCAAAATAGGAGGAGCAGTCATAAAAGGTCCCTAACATAATCAAGGAGATGGAGAGGATGGCGGCGACTGCACAGGCAGCGGGGGCTGGTGGCCGAGCCAGGGGGAGAAGGATTGAGCCTGCTGTGGGTTGGGACCACACAAACCTGGCATTCATGTCCTCCAGTAATTGTGCGGTCCAGAACGTCGGCTCCACGTCGTCGATAGGGGTTCCCACAAGGTCACTTTCTGGCTCGAGGATTCTGTGAGGAACTCGCATGGCTGCGGTAGTTGTGACCCCAAGATGCAGAAAACAGGAGAACGACATGCAGGTAAGAGTCTTAAATTTACTCAAAATAGGAGGAGCAGTCATAAAATGTCCCTAACATAATCAAGGAGATAGAGAGGATGGCGGCGACTGCACAGGCGGCGTAGGCCGAGCCGGGCGGGGGGCCGGCGGCCGAGCCGGAGGGAGAAGGATTGAGCCTGCTGTGGGTTGGGACCGCACAAACCTGGCCTTCATGTCCTCCAGAAATTGTGCAGTCCAGAACGTCGGCTCCACGTCGTCGATAGGGGTTCCCACGAGGTCACTTTCTGGCTCGAGGATTCTGTGAGGAACTCACATGGCTGCGGTAGTTGTGACCCCAAGATGCAGGAAACAGGAGAACGACATGCAGGTAAGAGTCTTAAATTTACTCAAAATAGGAGGAGCAGTCATAAAATGTCCCTAACATAATCAAGGAGATAGAGAGGATGGCGGCGACTGCACAGGCGGCGTAGGCCGAGCCGGGCGGGAGAAGGATTGAGCCTGCTGTGGGTTGGGACCACACAAACCTGGCCTTCACGTCCTCCAGGAATTGTGCAGTCCAGAACGTCGGCTACACGTTGTCGATAGGGGTTCCCACGAGGTCACTTTCTGGCTCAAGGATTCTGTGAGGAACTCACCTGGCTGTGGTGGTTGTGACCCCAAGATGCAGAAAACGAAGAACGACATGCAGGTAAGAATCTTTAGTATACTAAAAATAGAAGGAGCAGTCATAAAAGGTCCCTAACATAAGCAATCCTCGAGCACTGGCAAACAGGCGAGGCAGGCATGAATAGCAGCCTGATTGGCAACTGCAACCAGGTGTGCCAGGCTGCCAATCAGGGACAGGTGAGGGAAACGAGCGCTTAGGGAGACATGCAGGAAATGGAACAAAAATAAGAGCAATGACAGGAAACAAACACCAAACAAGGAACCACAACCAGAAGTGAAGTGACAGATAGTCACAAAACAAACACTTTTACTGATTTGCTGAATTGACCAAAATTATTATCTCTCTGATAATTAATAGCCATTTTGTTATTGTCAGGAGAACTGTGTGTGCATGTATTCTTTCTGATTTTTCTTCTGTATTTAATTTTCTATTTTACTGGTGCAATCAGAACCAGCTTTACTGGCCAAGTATGTTTAACACACAAGGAATTTGATTTGGCAGACTCTGCTCTCTTTTTTCACTACAAGCACTTGGTGATACATGTGCATGAAAAGTAAAATCTAAATAAAGTTTGACTGACTGATTGATTCTTCTTCCATGGCAAATTATTCGCGATCGTCCAAATTGCTTGGCCTACCTCTGCGGCTACCGCCACAGAGTCTCCATAGCATTGAGATCCGGGCTCTAAGGGATCACTCCAGGACTTTGATTTTGGTGTCCTTCAAAAAGTTATTGACCAACTTCTTAGACTTGTTCAGGGATCAAGCATCATAACCCAAGACAAGACAGCATGGCCCGGCTGCAGTCTGTTTTATCTGCTCAGATTAATGCTAACTATCGCTTTAGTTGGTGTTTTAAGCAAAGATATATCTGGTCTAATTGTATATGACCGTCAGACACTATTTGATCTGAGCAAATATCAATGTAGAGGACCAAACGTCAAAACCCCCGCCGGTCCCGGCCTACCTATTGCGCTTCCCTGCTGTCATACTAAGAAAGCGGCAAAGGAAGCGCAGTAAACGTGGAGGATTCCTTGTGAACGTCAAGGCTTAACGCAGATCTACTTCCCGAGTTGGATTATGATGGATTCAGCCCATTGTGCCAGCGCGACTGTGGATTTTGGATGCCTCGCAGTAGATCAGGCTCTTAGGGTTGAAGGCCTCACTCACCCTTCCGGCGCCAAACAAAAACAGTACCTATATGCCCAAAACGTTGTTTTAAGTTCATAAGACCAAATAACCCACTTCCAAAAACTCATCGCCATATTTTCAGATTTTGTTCTTGCAAACTTTAAGTAAAGCTTTCATGTGTTGCTGAGAGAAACATGGAGTTTTTGCTGGCCATGAAGTCCATCACGATGAAGAGGCTTCACAACAACATGACGTGAAACGAGATGATTAGAAATCGCCTTCGCAAAGATATGGGAATTCTTGTTTACATCGCAGAATCAGAATCAGAAAAAAAATATTCAGTCTAAGCCTGGGCCCCTCATAGCCATAGCACACATAAACATGTGTGTAAGAGGGAAACATCAAAGAAACCAAGGACATTAAAGACATTAAAAGAGCTGAGCTGATGCAACCAGCCACAAAAGTAAAATAGCAACAAAAAAATTACCCATATACACGGTGGTGGCCACTGCGGTGTTCCACGCCATTTTATGCTGGGGTGGGGGGAGCATGGCCAGAGACAGGAGCAGACCCAACAAAGCAACCAAGAGAGCCGACTCCACCCTCGGCCGCCCACCAACTCTTGTCCAGTGTCCAGTCCGCATGGATGAGCGAGGATGCTTCTAAAGAGACTGAGGTGTCTGTTACCTGCTCATTCAGCCAAGACACTTTAAAGCCTGTCCGTCCCGGCATCTTTTCCAGTCTCTCCAAACGGACTCTGGTGTGGAAGAGACCCAGCAGCTGCTCTCCGTGGCCAAAAGGCTCTTGGGAGGCAGATCCAGAAGTTCACAAAAAAACACTGCAGAAGTCACAAAAGTGCCACCCCTTGTCACACAGTCCCAAAGGGTCCCCGAACACAAAAGGATGTCACAAGAGCACAGAGCTCCTGCCAACAGCAGCCACGACAGCGGCGTTCTCTCCAAAGTTCTAGAAATGTTGTGTTTTGAGTGATTGCTTGTGTGCTTTTCAATTATGCAACACACAGCTGTTCTTGAGACTGTGACCGGCTCAAAAATAGCAATATAGCCGTATCCCTTAAGATGAACACGTACTGTCTTCAAACTTGAAGTGATCAAGTGATACTAAACCTGATTCTTGGATTCACTTAACTAAATTCAGATATAATTGACTGCTCATTTGTGGTTCAAACTGTTGCGTCAGACCAGTTCTTCCTCCCAGGGAATCTAAGTTACTGGTCAATCTCAAATTCTTTCGATGACATATATGCTGAGTAAGAAGGACCATCAAGACAGAATAGGAATATTTTCAAGTTTTACTAAAGCTTTAGGAGATCAGCTTAAACAAGACATTCATATCGGCTACTCTAGTTGATCTGACACTCAAACGGAAGAGCCAACTTCTTGCACATGAAGAAAGCCCCCACCTGTCCGTAAAGGAACACAGCCTCGTTGTTCTACTACAGATAAGACTAAAGGGAGTATTCCATCTTATACAGTGCAAGCCTTCAAGGTAACACACATAGCTATAAGATAAAAAATAGAAAGAGTACAAATGGAAAAACACTAGCTGTTTTAAACATGACTATGAGTACAGAAATAACTCTTAAACATATATGCATTCGCCACAAAACCTAATTAAATTATTAGGTGTGTATTTACAGCTCAAACGTATACGTGGGTTAATAATTTAGACTATTTTTCATACACATTTTGAAAATAAATTTTACATTTACAGGCTTTGTGAGTGAATAATGGTGTACTTTAAAGAATGTTAAGAATATTGCCAACATTGGCCATCATTTTTTTGTTTTAAATGTTCAGAAGTTCATAGGGGGCTAATTATTCAGTTCTCAAGTGTATTCTGCACTGCTGTTGTGACATTTCATTCCAATTACCCATGGTTAAATCTACATTAATGAACACTGCAGTCCTAATTGTATCTTTTTCGGAGCCACAACTCCAGTGTGAAAGGCAGTAACGTTTCAGTATACCATTATTAGGGATGATGTTCGAAACCGGTTCTCCCGGTTGTTCGACAAGAAAAGAACCGTTCGATAAGAAAAGAGCCGATTCCATGGACTCAAATCCCTTTTTGAGAACCGGTTCCCATTATTGAGGCCACCATAGTAAAGAAAAAGAGTTGGTTCTTTATTGGAATCCCTGGGAACAAATCCCGCCCCACAAGAAATGCCCTGTGGGACATCACAGGAAATGACGTAGCTCAGTAATTAGACTGAGCTACGTATTGTCCTGTGATGTCACACAAGCAGCAAAAATAATGGACCGGAAAAAACGCCTCAAGGCATGGCTATTCACCTATAGTGATCACAGAGACAGGTTGTTTTTGTGTTACTGTATATATTTGTTTTTCTGAAAAATCCCACTTAATATACTTTGGGTAACAACAGTCAATATTTTTTTAAAATTTTTTTTAGGGGGGTAACAGTCAATATTTATTTATTTATTTTATTTTATTTTTTTCTTATAAAATAAAAGTGAGCTTTTGTTAAACCAACTATTGTGTTTTTTTTCACATACAACAACCTATCTGGATTCGATAAGGGAATCGATAAGGGATCGGTTCGATAAGAGGATTCGATAATGGGCTCGAACTCGATTATTTCTTATCAAACATCATCCCTAACCATTATAGTGAGAAGTCATTGCAAAAAATATGCAGTTGTCGCTGTTCTTAGAAGCTCTGCAGACCTGTGCATCTGGTAGCTTCCGGAGTTTTCCGCCAATGCACTTTATTATCGTGTCACGTTAGCTGTATTCTCTGGAACGTTTTCCTTTTGATCAAATCAGCAGACGAAGCCATCTCTAATGGCAATCATGTTATGTCTTTCCAAGAACTCTTCCAGTCTTCCTAGAGGGGTTGCGTCCTGTAACTTTACCCTGTGGTGGTTGGTGACTACCAATCACCTCGCAGAGATGACATGGAAGCTGAACCTTTATATGAGAAGCAGTGTGCTGGAGGAAAATGCTATTTGGACATCATTTTAAGCATCTAAAGAAACATGTCTGGGTCTGTTCACTTGTCTTCACGTAGAAGATTTGGAAAACTATTTCTGTTCCTGGTTGTGGGCTACAATTAGTTAAAGGGCAATTGGGGGTGGATAAATGAGATTTAACGGCCATTTGAGTCCGGGCTAGCCCCATGGAAATAAGATTTGAGAGTCATTTCTGGCTCATGAGCCCCCGCGGCTAAAGCAGATAAGCCATCAAGATCTGGTGATCAAGAAGACGGGTCTCTGCTCGGAAGATGATTGAGGTGCAGTAGAAAGGAAGTTCAACTGTTAGAATACGAGCACTCACGAGAGAAAATGCAGTTGGCAAAGGGAATCAATTTAATCAAGTAAGGTTTTTGTTGCAATGGAGTACTTTGTTCATGCGGGACGCTGGGTGAGCGGTTTGAGCAGTCGCCTCACAGCAAGAAAGTGTGGGGTTTGAACTGATTAATCGACATGTTCTCGCACAGTGTGGATTCTCTCAGCAGGTACTCGTGTTTCATCCCACAAAAAACATGTAAAGGTGGAGGAAATCAGTATTTGATCTCCTTCTGATTTGTAAGCATACCCCTTTGCAAAGACATGAGCAGACTATCATTTTTTGGTAGGTGTATTTTAACAATTGGTGACTGTGAGGAGGCGTGGCCTGCAGCCCTGCAGCGAGGCGGGGTGTGCCGGGGCCGACTCTGAGATCGGTGACAGGTGCGTAGATGGCCCACCTGGGCGCAGTTGTCTGATCACCTGTCACTCTACAAAAGGGCAGCAGCGTGGTGGGAGAAGTTGGAGTGGATGATCGAGAGTGAACCCGAGCCTAGCACGAGCAAGAGCGAGACGGAGACGGAGACGGAGACGGAGACGGAGACGGAGACGGAGACGGAGACGGAGACGGAGACGCGAGAGGCTGAAAAGCAATCGGAAGAGCGCGACTGTCACCAGAGGCGAGTGCTGAAAAGCAGAAGGGCAAGAAAAGAAGAGTTTATTGCAAAATAAACAAAATCTCAAAACTGCCACGCCTGTTATGTCCGTCATTGGTGGTCCGAGGAACCCGGAGATGCGAGTCCTCCCCAGTGACAATTCAGAAAATACATTATAGGGCCTCTTTAATGCTGACAACATAGGCCTTTTTTTTTCATAGTTCTTGACATAAAAAAAGATGTGTACAAGTAGAATTCCTCCACAAATAGACACAGTAATGATTTTAGGCTTGTTTGAGCACATTTTGGAACACCCACTTTTAGCTCCAACGTGCTGGTGTCATTCACAGAAGATTGTAGGCAATTTTACATTGCGTAGTATGTGTTTTGGTATCATATATATATATATATATATATATATATATAGATATATATTTTTATTTTATTTTTATTTTTTATTTTTATTTTTTATTTTATTTTATTTTATTTATTTATTTATTAAAAAAAAAAATGTTTTTATTATTATTATATTTTTTCAAGATGGCTGCTGTTGGCAGGAGCTCTGTGCTCTTGTACCTTACTTTTGTGTTCCTGATGTTTCCCTCTTGTTTTCATGTGTTTTTTGTTTTTGCCTTTTGGTTCGGGACCCTTTGGGACTGTTTTGGCCATGGAGACCAGCTGCTGGGTTTCTGCCACACCAGAGTCCGTTTGGGGGGGACTGGAGGAGAGGAAATGCGGAAGAAGAGACAGGGCTGCGGAGCTGATGATGAATGAACAGGTATCAGACGCCTCGGTCTCCTTAGACGCATTCCTCGCTCATCCATGCGGACTGGACACTGGCCGAGAGTTAGTAGGCGGCCGAGGGTGGAGGCGGCTCTCTTGGTTGCTTTGTTGGGTCTGCTCTCACCACCCCAGCAGACGATGGCGTGGAACACATCAGAGGGCACCCCAGTGTATATGGGTGTCGAAATTATGTTTTTGTTTGGTTGCTTGTCTCTGCATGGTGCAATCGTGACACAATTGTGTCAAAGTCATGATTTTTTTTTTCATGCTTGAAATAAGAAACTATTACTTGAAAAAAGTAGTTTTATACTTGTGAGTGTTGATGACACAGCTTTGCAACAGTTGATATTCTAGTTTCAAGCATGTTTTACTCAATATAGGTCATCAAATCTCAGCAACAAGCTGTAATATCTTACTGAGATCATTTAGGACCAAAACCCTTAAAACAAGAAAAACACTCTAACATAAAATCTGCTTAGTGAGAAGAATTATCTTCAGATATCACCCTTATTTGAGATTTTTAATCTTACTTAGATTTCAGTTTTTGCAGTGTAAGTATGTTTATCATGACTGACTTAAATATCTATTACAATAACTTGTTGTATTAATCATTCACTGATGTAATTGTGCTTCAAAAAAGAAGATCGTAATTGAACGTATGTATTTGTAAACGCTCTGAAGTGGGGAAGGGGTAGGATTAAATAAGCTTTGCTTCTTCCTACTCCTTTTCGGACGTGATGTAAAGCGAAAGGATATGGAATTGTGTGATGTATTATACTGTAAGTGTGTTCATGCATACTTGCCAACCCTCCGGTTTTTAGCGGGAGAATCCCGGTATTCAGCGCCTCTCCCGACAACCTCCCGGCAGAGATTTTCTCCCGACTAACTCCCGGTATTCAGTCTCAGTCCAATGCGGACCTGAGACTGAGTGGGGACAGCCTGTTCTCACGTCCGTTTTCCCACAATATAAACAGCTTGCCTGCCCAATGACGTCATAACATCTAGGGCTTTTAGAGTGCACAACTGCGCACACAACAAGGAGACGAAGCAGAAGAACGAGGAAATTACAGACATGGCGACGCCGTCGACGAGCAAGATGAAGAAATACGCTTGCAAGTTCCAAAACGAATGGAAACAAGAATTTCAGTTCATCCAGGACAGTTCGAAGGGGAAGGTGTATGTTGCCTGTAAATTTTGTAGCACAGACTTCTCCATTGAACACGGTGGCCGAAATGATATACTCATCATGAACGGAGAAGTTAAACAGGACAATACTGCCATCTAATGGATAGCCACCGGAACACTGAAATTCAAGTTTTTTTGTTTTTTTTTCTATGTAAATAATATAAAATTAAAAAAAAAAAAAAAAAAAAAAAATATATATATATATATATATATATATATATATATATATATATATATATATATATATATATATAGCTAGAATTCACTGAAAGTCAAGTATTTCATACATATATATATATATATATATATATATATATATATATATATATATATATATATATATAGCTAGAATTCACTGAAAGTCAAGTATTTCATACATATATATATATATATATATATATATATATATATATATATATATATATATATATATATATATATATATATATATATATATATATATATATGAAATACTCGAGTTGGTGAATTCTAGCTGTAAATAACCACGCCCCCAACCACGCCCCCCACCCCCGACCAAGCCACCCCCCACCCCCTACCCCCCACCTCCCGATATTGGAGGTCTCAAGGTTGGCAAGTATGGTGTTCGTGTTCGAAGTAAACTAAAAAAAAAACATAAAATAAAATAAAGTGTGTTAACCTTATAGATTTGTTATGGTAAAAATAGGTTAAGCTACCCAATTTCCCTCGGGGGGAAGGAAACAACGTTAATGTATGTTTGATGAAACTTGATGGTATGCATGGGTGCATGTATGTATATGTGCTTGTGTATGTACATTATGTATGTGTGTTTGTACAGTGAATGTGTTTGTGGATGTATGAACCGCGTGTATGTATGTGTGTATGTACTGTATCTGCTCGCGTTCAAAGAACTCCGGCTTATTAGTGATTCCCAGAGCCCAAAAAAAGTCTGCGGGCTATAGAGCGTTTTCTATTCGGGCTCCAGTACTCTGGAATGCCCTCCCGGTAACAGTTAGAGATGCTACCTCAGTAGAAGCATTTAAGTCCCATCTTAAAACTCATTTGTATACTCTAGCCTTTAAATAGACCCCCTTTTTAGACCAGTTGATCTGTCGTTTCTTTTTTCCACAAGGGGGGGGGGGGGGGGGGGGGCACAGGTCCGGTGGCCATGGATGAAGTGCTGGCTGCCCAGAGTCGGGACTTGGGGTGGACCGCTCGCCTGTACATCGGTTGGGGACATCTCTGCGCTGCTGACCCGTCTCCGCTCGGGATGGTTCCTGCTGGCCCCACTATGGACTGGACTCTCACTATTATGTTAGATCCACTATGGACTGGACTCTCACTATTATGTTAGATCCACTATGGACTGGACTCTCACTATTATGTTAGATCCACTATGGACTGGACTCTCACTATTATGTTAGATCCACTATGGACTGGACTCTCACTATTATGTTAGATCCACTATGGACTGGACTCTCACACTATTATGTTAGATCCACTATGGACTGGACTCTCACTATTATGTTAGATCCACTATGGACTGGACTCTGACTATTATGTTAGATCCACTATGGACTGGACTCTCACTATTATGTTAGATCCACTATGGACTGGACTCTCACACTATTATGTTAGATCCACTATGGACTGGACTCTCACACTATTATGTTAGATCCACTATGGACTGGACTCTCACTATTATGTTAGATCCACTATGGACTGGACTCTGACTATTATGTTAGATCCACTATGGACTGGACTCTCACTATTATGTTAGATCCACTATGGACTGGACTCTCACTATTATGTTAGATCCACAATGGACTGGACTCTCACTATTATGTTAGATCCACTATGGACTGGACTCTCACTATTATGTTAGATCCACCATGGACTGGACTCTCACACTATTATGTTAGATCCACTATGGACTGGACTCTCACTATTATGTTAGATCCACTATGGACTGGACTCTCACACTATTATGTTAGATCCACTATGGACTGGACTCTCACTATTATGTTAGATCCACAATGGACTGGACTCTCACTATTATGTTAGATCCACTATGGACTGGACTCTCACTATTATGTTATATCCACTATGGACTGGACTCTCACACTATTATGTTAGATCCACTATGGACTGGACTCTCACTATTATGTTAGATCCACTATGGACTGGACTCTCACTATTATGTTAGATCCACTATGGACTGGACTCTCACTATTATGTTAGATCCACTATGGACTGGACTTTCACAATAGTATGCTAGACCCACTCGACGTCCATTGCATCCGGTCCGCCCTAGAGGGGCGGGGGGGTCACCCACATCTGCGGTCCTCTCCAAGGTTTCTCATAGTCATTCACATCGACTTCCCACTGGGTTGTGAGTTTTTTCCTTGCCCTTATGTGGGCTCTGAACCGAGGATGTCGTTGTGGCTTGTGCAGCCCTTTGAGACACTTGTGATTTAGGGCTATATAAATAAGCATTGATTGATTGATTGATTGGACACACACATCTATACCTTTGGCCATTAAAAGCCAGTAATTTCCAGGACTTATCTCACCTTCTGAGTAGCCTCTTATTTAATAATGTTTTCTAAAGTAAAAATGAGTTGTATAAATTTTACATTTCAACATTTCAGTCAACAAAGATTTGCTTCAGCCTGCGACAAACAGTCATTTTGATAGTAGGCTATTATAGCTAATAAAGACACTTACGTCATGTGTTGCCTTCGTAAGACTTATACACGACTTTTCATTTTTTTGCGGCTCCAGACAGATTTTGTATTTTTGGTCCAATATGGCTCTTCCAACATTTTGGGTTGCCGACCCCTGGTGTAGTGGAAGATTTGCGCTTCATAGTTTCACGGTGGCGCCTTACCAGGAACACACAGACGGGGAGTCATTTCTGCTGTAACTAAGGCATGAGGCTGCGTACTCTCAAGAGAGCACGGGAGGAACAAACAGATGATGCAAGGCTTTAAGGAGGCTGTCACACCTGACCTCGTTGTGCTCTTGAGACTTTGTTTTGCTCATTAGATGCGTTATTTTGCTTTAATTAGAATATGCAATTAATTACATGCAATTTAATAGGAGCATCTCAGAGAGCACGGAGGTGGTGATGCTGAGATACGAGAGGGCTCGGGTGCAATATCGACATTACTCTCTGTCTTGCAGGCTCCTAGTGCATATTTTAAAAAAGGGAAATATTGTGAAATGAAGTGAATTATATTTATGTACAGTCGTGGTCAAAAGTTGACATACACTTGTAAGGCCTGGTTCACACCAACGGCGCTTGCCGCGCTTTAAAGCGGCGAGCAAAGCGCCGTCATTTTTGTCAATTTTTCCACGAATATCCCGATCTCCGAAGTAATGTTATGCTTTGATACGCTCTGATACGAATTCTTTCCCGCTTTGTTGCCGTTCCTCACGATTTGATGCCGCTTTGATCCCGCTTTGATACGCTTTAAATCACGCTTTGATACGTTTTATTACGCTTTATTGAACTTTATTACGCTTTGATGCGATTATTATTTTGTGAATTTGATGAATAAATTGCGTGCGCACACATAATATAATAAAAAAGAGAAATATGACAAAAAATTAGAAAAAAAATTAGAAAAAAATGAGGAAAAAAAAGGAAATAAGAAAATAAGAAAAAAATAACAAAAACATGTGAAAAACTCAGTATACTAAGTTTTCCCCACATTTTTTAGATTCATCTATTTATTTGATTTCTCCTTTTGTTTTATTATATACAAGATAAAACACATAATGTAATAAAAAAGAGAAATATGACAAAAAAATAAGAAAAACAATGAGAAAAAAAAGGAAATAAGAAAATAAGAAAAAAATAACAAAAAATGTGAAAAACTCAGTATACTAAGTTTTCCCCACATTTTTTAGATGTATCTATTTATTTGATTTCTCCTTTTGTTTTATTATATACAAGATAAAAAACATAATGAAATAAAAAAGAGAAATATGACAAAAAAATAAGAAAAAAATGAGGGAAAAAAAAGAAATAAGAAAATAAGAAAAAAATAACAAAAACATGTGAAAAACTCAGTATACTAAGTTTTCCCCACATTTTTTAGATGTATCTATTTATTTGATTTCTCCTTTTGTTTTATTATATACAAGATAAAACACATAATGAAATAAAAAAGAGAAATATGACAAAAAAATCAGAAAAAAATGAGAAAGAAAAGGAAATAAGAAAATAAGAAAAAAATAACAAAAAAATGTGAAAAACTCAGTATACTAAGTTTTCCCCACATTTTTTAGATTTATCTATTTATTTGATTTCTCCTTTTGTTTTATTATATACAAGATAAAACACATAATGTAATAAAAAAGAGAAATATGATAAACAAATAAGTAAAAAAAAAAGTGAAAAACTCAGTATACTGTTTTCCACACATTTTTTATATTCATTTATTTTTTCAATTTCTCTTTTTTTTCCGTTATATTATGTTTTATATCTTCATTTCTTTTATTTCTTTGTCATCTTAATACATATCTATCTTTCATTTCTTATGCTAGTTGACAATAATAAAAGGTACTTCTTTTAAACGTAACATATTCTCTTTATTATTAAGGGAGATGTTATCAACATGTGCAGCAAGCAACAAACTTGACCAAACAAAAAAGCACAAATAGTATCACTGTTCACCAATCAGGTTAAATAATGTGGGTTTCATATGACAAAGGGTACATTATGTTGTATGAGATGACACAAGAGAGTGGATCAACATTGTCCACAAAGTAGAAAGTTAAGAACCATTTTTGTTTACATTTTCATACAGAAAAATTATAGACAGTAATGTCAAACTGTAACATCAAACAGCAAACTCACAGAAGTACAGAAACAATGATCATGGTATAAGAAAGGCAATGATGCAAAAGAGAATGGATTTGTAATCCTGTGTTGGTTTTACATAAAGTTTCAATGTGAGCATGTGAGCAAATGTGCTGGGTCAAAAGTATACATACAGCAATGTTAATATTTGCTTACATGTCCCTTGGCAAGTTTACCTGCAATAAGGCGCTTTTGCTAGCCATCCACAAGCTTCTGCTTGAATTTTTGACCACTCTTCTTGACAAACTTGGTGCAGTTCAGCTAAATATGTTGGTTTTATACCACGTCTGACCACAGAACTTTCCTCTAGAAGGTCTTATCTTTGTCCATGTGGTGTCAGATGAAACAAAAATTGAGCTGTTTGGCCACAATACCCAGCAATATGTTTGGAGGAGAAAAGGTGAGGCCTTTAATCCCAGGAACACCAAGCCAACTGTCAAACATGGTGGTGGTGGTATTACGCTCTGGGCCTGTTTTGCTGCCAATGGAACTGGTGCTTTACAGAGAGTAAATGGGACAATGAAAAAAGGAGGATTACCTCCAAATTCTTCAGGACAACCTAAAATCATCAGCCCGGAGGTTGGGTCTTGGGCGCAGTTGGGCGTTCCAACAGGACAATGACCCCAAACACACGTCAAAAGTGGTAAAGGAATGGCTAAATCAGGCTAGAATGAAGGTTTTAGAATGGCCTTCCCAAAGTCCTGACTTAAGCGTGTGGACAATGCTGAAGAAACAAGTCCATGTCAGAAAACCAACACATTTAGCTGAACTGCACCAATTTTGTCAAGAGGAGTGGTCAAAAATTCAAGCAGAAGCTTGTGGATGGCTAGCAAAAGCGCCTTATTGCAGTGAAACTTGCCAAGGGACATGTAACCAAATATTAACATTGCTGTATGTATACTTTTGATTTGGTCACATTTTCAGTAGACCCAAAATAAATTCATAAAAGAACCAAACTTCATGAATGTTTTTTGTGACCAACAATTATGTGCTCCAATCACTCTATCACCAAAAAATAAGAGTTGTAGAAATGATTGGAAACTCAAAATAGCCATGTACGAGTGTATGTAAACTTCTGACCACGACTGTAGCGCTTTTCTCTAGTGACTTAAAGCACTTTACATAGTGAAACCCAGTATCGAAGTTACGTTTACACCAGTGGGAGCAGCTGGGTAAAGTGTCTTGCCCAAGGACACAATGGCAGTGACTAGAATGGTGAAAGCCTGGAACCCTCAAGTTGCTGGCACTGCCGCTCTACCAACCGAGCCACGCCGCCCCACAAAATAATTGTTGGCCTTCCTCAATGAAAAGAGCAGTTGTCCTGTTTGAATGAGGGTGGTTGAATTAAACGTCAACATAACAAGATGGATTGAAGTCTAGGCTTCCCTACTTAGGCTGCTGCCCCCGCAACCCAGACCTCGGATAAGCGGACCATACATCCTCTTTTCCCCGGACATGTCCTCTTTTAAAGGCTGTCCGGGCGGAGTTTCTTAAATGCCTCAAATGTCCGGCATTTTGAGTTAGGGTTGCGTGTATTTTCAATGTACGTCCAGGGTTAAGAAGGGGTAAAAAACAAAACAAGGGAGGGAGGGGCAGAGACAGAGAGAGCGAGAGAGTTATGATAAACGCGCATGCGTCGCCAGGCTCTGCTTTTTATCCATAGATTTATCAGATTTAATGTTTTATTATCTATAGCAGGGGTGTCAAAAGTGTGCCCCGGAGGCCATTTGCGGCCCACAGCTAATGTTTTAAAGGCCCACGGCACATTCTAAAAATACTATTAAAACAAACAAAAGTGTAATAAAAAAGCTTAAAGGTGAAATGTAATTTAGAAAAAGTTGCAATGTTGACTAATAAAACAAAGCTGTTTTTTTTTTTCTTTCAAACTGTCATTGCTCAAAACATAATATTGAATCAAAATCAAAGTTATTATGAATTATTGACCTATCCAAGGTTCCCATTACTTCACATCAAATATTCCACTTTGAAAAATATTTTTGGTGGAAGATTTTGCATATTTTGTGTGTTTGCCATAAAAAAAAAACATAGTTTTGTTTGACAAAAAAGGGCGGAAAACAAACAAACAAAAAAACAACATACAAAAAACTAAAACATTTTGAAATGAGGGATGGATCTGAAGTTGATGTAGACCAGCGGTTCTTAACCGAACCCCACCAGTTTCAAATGCGCATTCACCGAACCCTTCTTTTGTGAAAAATATTATTATATACATATTTTTTTAAATTCAAGACAAAGTTATATGTTTTTTTTACTGGTGCACGAAATGAACCGTCCATTAACATCACCTTGTTCCAAGAACAAAACCAACACAGTGCATGAACTCACAACAAATTACTGTCAGAAGAAGGAATCAAGCAGAGACAGAGTTGAATTTTACTAATGAGGAGAGACGTATTGGGCTGCACACTCAGTTACAGTTTCCCCTTACGCTCTAAGGTACAGCCCCACATGCTCCTCTATTTATTCGGGAGTTCCCTAGTTAACATCACTGAGGCTGCTTCTGAAGGAAGGGGTAATGCAAGCATCCCCAGCAGACACAATACGTGATTATTCAGAATGGAAATGTGCTGACACTCGTGATTTCGCCCTGTCTCTGTTTTGTCTGCGTTGAGGTACTCGATGTCCGTCCTTGGCTGTCAGCAGGCAGGGTCTGGAAACAAACTGCTGACACGAGACAACTCGCAAAGCAAGATTACAAGTTGTGTGCCTTTGCACGGATAGAAAAGTACAACTTCAGAACAATTGATAATAACTATAGCAACGGCCTTTAAGCATAAGAGTTGTGTGATAACTTATACATAATTATTCTAACATTTACACACCTGCAAATCAGATGGAAAATTAAAGGGAACATTGTTTGGGGGTATCCATAACACGGTGATAGGGAGAATTTTTTATTTACACGATGAGTCGGGTGTGTCTTGACCTTCGCCGAACCCCTGAGACCGACTCAAGGAACCCCCAGGGTTCGATCGAACCCAGGTTAAGAACCACTGATGTAGACTCCAGGGAGTTAAGCGTTAAATATAAAATGTATGTATGCCCTGGCACACCATTATCATCATTTCATGACCCAAGCAAAACACTTTTTACACTTTTATACTGAAATAAATACACCTACAACTTATTAAATAAAAACATAGAAAAAACTACCCGCAGTGGTAAAGTTTAGGTCCATGAAGGAAAGAAGAAAGTGAATGATTGTCTATAACTGAATACATTTACATATGCATACAAAATGTGTTTTATTTATTTATTTATTTTTTTAATGAATTAAGTAACGTTTATGACAACCTTTTTCCAAAACACAATATAGAATGTGAGATATAACCGGATAATGCATACGTTTATCATTTTTTTTCAAAACGCTTACAAAAAACTGGGATCCCAAAAATGTACTGTGGGACCCCATTTTTATGACATGATGGGGTCCCTGGGACCCCATTTTGAAAATTCCTAGCGCCAACACTGCTGTCAACAGAGGGGAAAAAATGCTTTATTTAAATAAATATATTATTTATAAAGCAAGTTCGAGTATCATCGGCACATTTTCACCCAGTACCGGCCTTGGCGTGCTGCCCGCCTTGGCACGCATATATGTGGCCTCTTTTTGGGATTTCACAATATGGTCAGCCTACTTAAATATATAACTTCAGACATTAACATACGCTATTAATGGTGCTTGTGTGGCATGTTTACAGCAGTATTTCATACTCCCCATGCAGCTTATGTGTTTTATCTTTGCTGCAAAAATGAAAGTGGGACATTGGGAGGCTTGGAAAAAGAGGAGGAGCCTGTTGACGGAGGGGGGGTGCATTATCTGGCACTTTAATGAGGTGCAGGATTTAGCGAGCAAACTCAATGTGAATCTTGATGCTACATTTTGGAAACGGTCTTATCACATTTTTAGTGAAATTGGCTGCGGAAGAGAAAACTTGAACTCACGGGTCGAGTAATATGTGCACCGAAATTCCAGAATGAGGACTGCCTTAAAAAAGAAAAAGCATCCTTTTAATGACACGTGAAAATGCACAGCGCCGTTGTTGTGTGACGTGTTGATGACCTACCTAGCGTGTGTGTGTGCGAGGTGTGTAACTGTGGGTTCTTCATTAGCTTTCTGTTTAGTTTGCGTGCTAATTAGCTATTCACCATCTGCCACAGAGCATATGATAAGTAGGTGCCCAATGCCAAGAACAGATGAAGATAGCGATGATGAGTGAGGAAGAGAGGATATCATGTCTGCAGCAGCTTTTTATATGACGTCACTGACTGTTGGTGTTTACAAGGAAAGAGGCATCATTGGAGTCCCAGAAGATGCAGCCCTGCCTTCTCACATAATGTCTACCACTTGTCCTCAAACACTTGGAGCCCAATTTGTGACTAAAGCAGCATCCCGGCCACCAAATTATTTGCCCTTTGCTTTAAATAAAATGAATATGATGTGTTTTTTTCCAATACTCAATCTTACACATATTACCGTATTTTCCGGACTATAAGTGCAGGAGGAGTAGACGGCACAGACCATAAGGGGGCATAGTAGCTCTATGATTTATTTTATATTTATATATATATATATATATATATATATATATATATATATATATATATATATATATATATATATATATATATATATATATATATATATATATATATATATATATATCCATCCATCAATCCATTTTCTACCGCTTATTCCCTTCGGGGTTGCGGGGGGCGCTGGAGCCTATCTCAGCTACAATCGGGTGGAAGGCGGGGTACACCCTGGACAAGTCGCCATCTCATCGCAGGGCCAACACAGATAGACAGACAACATTCACACTCACATTCACACACTAGTGCCAATTTAGTGTTGCCAATCAACCTATCCCCAGGTGCATGTCTTTGGAGGTGGGAGGAAGCCGGAGTACCCGGAGGGAACCCACGCAGTCACGGGGAGAACATGCAAACTCCACACAGAAAGATCCCGAGAGATTTAACCCAGGACTTTTGTATTGTGAGGTAGATGCACTTACCCCTCTTCCACCGTGCTGCCTATATATATATATGTATATATATATATATATATATATATATATATATATATATATATATATATATATATATATATATATATATATATATATATATATATATATATATATATATATATATATATATATATATATACATATATATATATATATAAAACTAATAAACAATACTAATATAAACTAGAGAATGGAGTGTGACTAGATCCAAAGTGTGTATGGTGTGTGACTATGTGTGGAGATTAGCTGTTGAGTGTTACCGGTAGTGTTGAGCGAGAGGCGGAAGATCAGGAGGGACAAGGCAGAGCTCGGAGGTCCGTGAGCAGGCAGGAAGTCGGGGGGCTATAGCGGGGCGAAGAAGGTCCGTGTCCAAGCTGGAGGTCGAGACCCAAGAGGCAGTCAGGGAAGCAGAGGAAACGCGGGGTGAGACGAGACGCACAGCTCGAAACTCGGGAACGAAGGGGTAGCTGCAAGGAATGACAAGGGGAGAAACACAAGACCAATCCTACGACGGGGGAAGAAACACAGAGAGAGAAAGGCATAGAGCTTTGTTAGTTGGCTTACTATACTCCAACAGAAGACTACGTTCCGGCCCGGAATAGCAGGTTGTGCAGGCTTTTGAAGGCAGGACCTCTGATCAACTTCAGGTGTGCTGATTGCCGCTGACACGAGCAGGTGCGCTCTTGGAGGTGCAATCAGCAGAGTGCACAGATGAGGGCGCATTCCAATGCGCCCGGGCCGTGACAATAAGGTCCACTTAAAAAAATAAAAAAAATTCTCAAAACTCGACAGTGCGCCTAATGTAAGGAATACGTTTGGTTGAGCTTACTCACCTCGAAGCTATTTTATTTATTTTATTTACTCCAAACTGTTCCCACAAGGTTGGGAGCATGGAATTGTCCAAAATGTTTTGGTATCCTGGAGCATTCAAAGTTCCTTTCACTGGAACTAAGGGGCCAAATCCCCAACTCTTGAAAAACAACCCCACACCATAATTCCTCCTCCACCAAATTTCACACTTGGCACAATGCAGTCCGAAATGTACCGTTCTCCTGGCAACCTCCAAACCCAGACTCGCAACTTAATAGTTTACACACGTTGTTTAGTGCAGTGGTCCCCAACTTTTTTGTAGCTGCGGACCGGTCAACGCTTGAAAATGTGTCCCAAGGACCGGGGGGGGGGGGGGGGGCGAAATTAAATTTTTTTTATTTTTTTTATTTATTTTTTTTTTTTCATAAAGAAATACAATCATGTGTGCTTACGGGCTGTATCCCTGCAGACTGTATTGATCTACATTGATATATAATGTATAAAATGTGTTTTTCTATGTTGATTTAATTTTTTTAAAAAAAACATTTTTTTTTTTTTTTTTTTTTTGTGGTACCAATCGGTCCACGGCCCGGTACCAATCGGTTCGCGGACCGGTACCGGGCCGCGGCCCGGTGGTTGGGGACCACTGGTTTAGTGCGCAGTATTTGGATGGTAGTAGCGCAGACCCTTAATCACATTAATGATGTTATCTTTTCTATATGAACCCACTCAGGATTGAATTCAAAGTCGTCCTGCTAACCCACCAGTGCCTCCATGGAAATGCCCCCCTCTACCTCAAAGAACTACTCACCCTCAAATCCTCCACACAGGCTAACCTCCTCCAACCTCCGAGGACAAAGCTACGAACAATGAGAGACCCGGCTTTCTGTTCCGCCGCTCCCAGTCTGTGGAACGCTCTCCCTGACCACCTGAGGGCACCACAGACTGTGGATACTTTTAAAAAAGGCTTAAAAACCCTTCTTTTTAAAAAAATCCTTTTTTTTTTTTTTTTAGATGTATGCATACTAGTTATAGCTATTTGGCTGTTATAGTTTTTATTCTTTTAAATTTTTTATTATCTTTTTATTTATATTTTTTTAATACACTGTAGCACTTTGAGATTGTTTACTCAATGTAAAGTGTTTTTTTACAAATAAAATCTATTATTATTATTATTATTATAACCCTAGTAAACCAGCCAAATAAGCGTCCTTCCAGTCTCAGAAACACGAATGTTGCTCATTCACTTTGGTGTTCTAGAATAAACCAAGCAAATACAGTATTTGTCCCATTTCCACCCTGCCATTGTGTAAGCATTGGCATAGCAGACACCCTGTTGATGATGAAGAATGCTGTAGAATGCTTCCTCAACACCCCCCCACCAGAGTTACATTCATGAATAATAGATATGATGGGATGGTGAGGCAAAGAGGAGATGAGGAGGATGAGAGAGTCTGCAAGAGTGATAGTTGCACTTACCGTGTCAAGGATTCTATAGAAATTTGGGCTCCATGAATGTTGAAATGCAGCAGGTTTTAAAACCACCAGAGCAGGGGAGGATGAACATGAGAGCACGTGAGTGCCTGAGAGTGCATGACAGGCGAGGCACTTATAAGTGAAGACAAATACATTCTGGCTGCAGAATTGCTCTGAAATTGAGGCGCTGCTTAAAATTTCAATCTGACTACTCCATGCTCTTTGACATCTTCATTTCAACCGTTAGTGCCTCTCAAATGAGAATATGAGAAGGAGAAATGTTAAGCGCTATGATCTAATGGTTGTTAATGGGATCACCGCCTCAGCGCTTTTCCTTTCCCATTAAGGAGCATGAGATTAGATGGCTGGATGAAATAGGTGCCATTATCACTTAGTCCTGTTGTGCAACCTGAGACGACCTAGAGGACTTCTGAATAACCGCTTACAAAATATTGTGATTCGCTTTGCAAAAAGAGGTCTTGAGATAAGAAGGAAAGTCATGGTGAGGGAACAAAAAGTCATATTTATGAGATGAATCGAAATCATGAGATAAAGTCGACATTTTTAGATGAAAAGTCACAATGAGATCAAATCATAGTTATGCGATATTGAAATTATGCGATAAAACGTCATAATAGTGAAATCAAAAGTTGAAATTATGAGATAAATTCGAAACAATAAGATAAAAAGTCAAAATTATGAGAAAAGAAGGTTGAAGTAATGAGATATCAATTCATAGTTATGAAAAAAAAGTTGAAAATATGAGATAAAAAAGTCATAAATATGAAATAAAAAGTCGAAATTATGAGATAAATTCGAAACATTAAGATAAAAAGTCAAAAAATGATGAGAAAAGAAGGTCGAAATAATGAGATATAAATTCATAATTATGAGAACAAAAAGTAGAAAATATGAGATAAAAAGTCATAATTATGAAATAAAAAGTCGAAATTATGATATAAATTTGAAACATTAGATACAAAGTCATAATTGTGAGAAAAGGAGGTCGAAATAATGAGATATAAGTTCATAATTATGAGAACAAAAAGTTGGGTGGGGGGGGGGGTACTGCATTCGGGCGGAAGGCGGGGTAAACCCTGGACAAGTCGCCACCTCATTGCAGGGCCACACATTTAATTATGAAATAATTTCAGACATAGATTGCGAGTACATTTGGATTACTTTAAATGTGGCTTTACAACGGATGACATTCTTGTAATTTTGCTTCCAAATTCACATGGAATCCTTTTTTATACTTTCATAAATTATTCAGTAAACGTACCCTGGAAATTATGACTTTTTATCTCATATTTTCAACTTTTTGTTCTCATAATTATGAATTTATATGTCATTATTTCGACCTTCTTTTCTCATAATGGTTTGACTTTTTATCTTAATGTTTTGAATTCATCTCATAATTTCGACTTTTTATTTCCTAATTATGATTTTTTTATCTCATATTTTTAACTTTTTTTCTCATAATTATGAATTTATATCTCATTATTTCAACCTTCTTTTCTCACAATTTCGACTTTTTATCTTATTGTTTCGAATTTATCGCATAATTTCGACTTTTTATCGCATAACTATGATTTGATCTCATTATGACTTTTTATCTAAAAAATTCGACTTTATCTCATAATTTCAACTTTTTATCTTGTAAATTTGATACCTTTTTTCATTATTTTGACTTCATATCTCGTAATTATGAATTTTCATAATTATCTCATTCATTTTGACTTTTTGTCTCATAATTTCGACTATCTCAACTCACAAATTCAAATTAGATTTCATAATTTCCAACTTTCATCTCATAATCAAAACTTTTTATTTAATAATTTTGACCATTTTACCTCCAATTTATGACTTTTTTATTGCATAATTCCAGCTTTCTCATCTCATAATTTTGACTTTCTATCTCATAATTCTGATTTACCATTGAGGTGATTTTTTTTTTTAATATACATTGGCAGAAACGGGCTTTCATACATTCATTATCTCTGTCAAAACTGAAATAATTAATACTTTTAGTAAGAAAAGATAATGTACTTAATGGACTCATATTATTTCCAGGCTTTTGCGGGCCACATAAAATAATGTGCCCCCCAGTAACCAGTATTAAACAACACATTTTGATTTTTTTGGTCTCTTCTACTGTAAAAAATACCTATCAGAAAATGTTGTATGTTTTCAACCTGGTCATAAATTAGCAGGGTATTCAATAGGGATGATGTTTGATAAGAAATTATCGAGTTTGAGCCCATTATCGTATCCTCTTATCGAACCGATTCCTTATCGATTCTCTTATCGAATCCAGATAGGTTGTTGTATATGAAAAAAAAACAAAATATTTGGACTAAACTTGAGGTTTTCCATCAAGCATGGAGTAATAGTTTAATAACTTATAAACGCATGCTTACCTTAGCTAAAGCTAAATACTACTCAAATCTCATCCGCCTCAACAAAAACGATCCTAAATTTCTGTTTAGTACAGTAGCATCGCTAACCCAACAAGGGACTCCTCCCAGTAGCTCCACCCACTCGGCAGATGATTTTATGAATTTCTTTAATAAGAAAATTGAACTCATTAGAAAGGAGATTAAAGACAACGCATCCCAGCTACAACTGGGCTCTATTAACACAAATACGACTGTATATACGACGGACACTGCCCTCCAAAATAGTCTCTCTATTTTTGATGAAATAACATTAGAGGAATTATTACAGCGTGTAAGTGGGATAAAACAAACAACATGTTTACTTGACCCACTTCCTGGGAAACTTATCAAGGAACTGTTTGTATTATTAGGTCCATCAGTGTTAAATATTATAAACTTATCACTTTCCTCCGGCACTGTTCCCCTAGCATTCAAAAAAGCGGTTATTCATCCTCTGCTCAAAAGACCTAACCTCGATCCTGACCTCATGGTAAACTACCGACCGGTCTCCCACCTTCCGTTTATTTCCAAAATTCTCGAAAAAACTGTTGCACAGCAGCTAAATAAACACTTAGTGACTAACAATCTCTGTGAACCTTTTCAATCCGGTTTCAGGGCAAATCACTCTACGGAGACAGCCCTCGCAAAAATGACTAATGATCTATTGCTAACGATGGATTCTGATGCGTCATCTATGTTGCTGCTTCTTGATCTTAGCGCCGCTTTCGATACCGTCGATCATAATATTTTATTAGAGCGTATCAAAACACGTATTGGTATGTCAGACTTAGCCTTGTCTTGGTTTAACTCTTATCTTACTGACAGGATGCAGTGCGTCTCCCATAACAATGTGACCTCGGACTATGTCAAGGTAACGTGCGGAGTTCCCCAGGGTTCGGTTCTTGGCCCTGCACTCTTTAGTATTTACATGCTGCCGCTGGGTGACATCATACGCAAGTACGGTGTTAGCTTTCACTGTTATGCTGATGACACTCAACTCTACATGCCCCTAAAGCTGACCAACACGCCGGACTGTAGTCAGCTGGAGGCGTGTCTTAATGAAATTAAACAATGGATGTCCGCTAACTTTTTGCAACTCAACGCTAAGAAAACGGAAATGCTGATTATCGGTCCTGCTAGACACCAACATCTATTTAATAATACCACCTTAACATTTGACAACCAAACAATTAAACAAGGAGACTCGGTAAAGAATCTGGGTATTATCTTCGACCCAACTCTCTCGTTTGAGTCACACATTAAGAGTGTTACTAAAACGGCCTTCTTTCATCTCCGTAATATCGCTAAAATTCGTTCCATTTTGTCCACTAGCGACGCTGAGATCATTATTCATGCGTTCGTTACGTCTCGTCTCGATTACTGTAACGTATTATTTTCGGGCCTCCCTATGTCTAGCATTAAAAGATTACAGTTGGTACAAAATGCGGCTGCAAGGCTTTTGACAAAAACAAGAAAGTTTGATCATATTACGCCTATACTTGCTCACTTGCACTGGCTTCCTGTGCACTTAAGATGCGACTTTAAGGTTTTACTACTTACGTATAAAATATTACACGGTTTAGCTCCAGCCTATCTCGCCGATTGTATTGTACCATATGTCCCGACAAGAAATCTGCGTTCAAAGAACTCCGGCTTATTAGTGATTCCCAGAGCCCAAAAAAAAGTCTGCGGGCTATAGAGCGTTTTCTATTCGGGCTCCAGTACTCTGGAATGCCCTCCCGGTAACAGTTAGAGATGCTACCTCAGTAGAAGCATTTAAGTCCCATCTTAAAACTCATTTGTATAATCTAGCCTTTAAATAGACCCCCCCTTTTTTAGACCAGTTGATCTGCCGTTTCTTTTCTTCTCTCCTCTTCTCCCCTGTCCCTTGCGAGGGGGAGTTGCATAGGTCCGGTGGCCATGGATGAAGTGCTGGCTGTCCAGAGCCGGGACCCCGGGTGGACCACTAGCCTGTGCATCGGTTGGGGACATCTCTGCGCTGCTGACCCGTCTCCGCTCGGGATGGTTTCCTGTTGGCCCCGCTGTGGACTGGACTCCCGCTGATGTGTTGGATCCACTGTGGACTGGACTTTCACAATGTTATGTCAGACCCACTCGACATCCGTTGCTTTCGGTCTCCCCTAGAGGGGGGGGGTTACCCACATATGCGGTCCTCTCCAAGGTTTCTCATAGTCATTCGCCGACGTCCCACTGGGGTGAGTTTTTCCTTGCCCGTATGTGGGCTCTGTACCGAGGATGTCGTTGTGGCTTGTACAGCCCTTTGAGACACTTGTGATTTAGGGCTATATAAATAAACATTGATTGATTGGTTTAACAAAAGCTCACTTTTATTTTATAAGGAAAAAATAAAATAAAATAAATAAATACATATTTACTGTTACCCCCCTAAAAAAAAAAAAAAAAAAAAAAAATATTGACTTTTGTTACCCAAATTATATTAAGTGGGGATTTTTCAGAAAAACAAATATATACAGTAACACAAAAACAACCTGTCTCTGTGATCACTGTAGGTGAATAGCCATGCCTTGAGGCGTTTTTTCCGGTCCATTATTTTTGCTGCTTGTGTGACATCACAGGAAATTGTGATGTCCCACAGGGCATTTCTTGTGGGACGGGATTCGTTCGCAGGGATTCGAATAAAGAACCAACTCTTTTTCTTTACTATAGTGGCCTCGATAACGGGAACCGGTTCTCAAAAAGGGATTCGAGTCCATGGAATCGTTTTTTTTCTTATCAAACAACCTGGAGAACCGGTTTCGAACATCATCCCTAGTATTCAATGATAATAATAATATGTAATATTTGATATCTGTAATAATAACACCAACAAAAACGTCAAGGTTGAATGCCAGGGGCACACACGATAACCAAACAAAAACTTCTGGAAGAGTATGAAAGAGTGAGTTTGTTTACACTACGTTTACGATTGGTTAATTAATTCCCCGGTGACTCGGATACGGGAAAGAGGAGAGACGGACCCAAAACAACTTACTGGTGCACAGACCTTCATCGTGCATGCTTTTTCTCTTCCTGAGCTGCAGAAGTAGTCAGCCTTGCACCCATTTCCTATGCTGACCGTGTAGTTTTACCGTACATGTCCTGCTCAAGTGCAACCCTCCCCCCAATAATGCGTTGCCTTCTTCAGATAACACGTCCATTCAACGCACTTGCGTTTATACTTGATGTTGTAGACCAGCGGGTTTCAATCGTCAACCTCATTACTGCTGCAGCTCCCTCGTGACGAGCGAGGTGATAACAGACCATCAACGCTCAACCAAAGATTGTCCTTTAATTAGATTCTTTCATGTCTTCGTTGCACCTCACAAACTCCTCATTTACTCCTATCTCAATTTTGGAGAAGGTACAAGCCTTTTCGCACACATTTGTCTTTCAGTCCCTGAAGGACGCCATTGTCTTTATTATATGAGATACGATGGTTTCACAGTGACATCCATCCATCCATCCATCCATTTTTTTACCGCTTGTCCCTTTTGGTGTCGCGGGGGTTGACGGAGGTACACCCTGGACAAGTCGCCACCTCATCGCAGGGCCAACACAGATAGACAGACAACATTCACTCTCACATTCACACACTAGGTGTTATGGTTTGACTAAGGGAGATGACGGCAACAGACACCAGGGGGACCATGTACAATAATGTATTATATATATAGTCGATATATATATATATAATAATACAAAACAATACTAATAAACTATAGAATGGTGTGTGACAAAATCCAAGAGCGTATGCGTGTGACTATGTGTGTAGATTAGCTGAAGTGTGTTACCAAGTGTTGATGAGAGTGAAGGAACGAGGCAGTCCATGGGGCAGGCAGATGATCCGGGGCGAGAGAGAGGCGTCAGAGTCCGTGTCCATGCGAGGGGGGGTCGGGATCCAGGAAGGCAGTCGAGATCCAGGGGGGGAAGGCCAAGGGAGCTCGAAACCAAGGCAACGGAAGGAAAACAGGTACAGAAGACTATATTCCGGCCCGGGATGGCAGGTTGTGCCGGCTTATGAAGGCAGCTCGCTCATCACGGGCAGGTGCGCATATTGCAGATTGTCTGCAGGCGCGAAGAGGCACGGCCGCAGCGGAGCGAGAGCGCCTGTGGGCGTGGCCCACGGTGCGCTCGTCGGGATGCAAAGATGAGGGCCCTGGCCGTGACAATAGGGCCAATTAATAAGTTCAAACTTGGTTATTTATTGCAAAAGAGTGAAACCTTGGTTTTGTTTGTAATTTGTTACGAAAGGTGACAATCAAATTTTACAAAAACCGGAGTGATTTTTCCCATAAGAAATACATCCATCCATCCATCCATTTTCTTCCGCTTATCCGAGGTCAGGTCGCAGGGGCTGCAGCCTAAGCAGGGAAACCCAGACTTCCCTCTCCCCAGCCACTTCGTCCAGATCCTCCCGGGGGATCCCGAGGTGTCCCCAGGCCAGCCAGATCCTGGGTCTTCCCCGTGGCCTCCTGCCGGTCGGACGTGCCTTAAACACCTCCCGAGGGAAGCGTTCAGGTGGCATCCTGACCAGATGCCCGAACCACCTCATCTGGATCCTCTCGATGTGGCTTTACCTTGAACTCCTCCCGGATGGCAGAGCTTCTCACCCTATCTCAAAGGGAGAGCCTTGTACCCGTGATCTTGTCCTTTCGGTCATAACTCAAAGCTCATGACCGGACGTAGATCGACCTGTAAATTGAGAGCTTTGCCTTCCGGCTCAGCTCCTTCCTTACCAGAACGGATCGATACAGCGTCCGCATTACTGAAGACGCCGCACCGATCCGCCCGTGGATCTCACCATCCTTTCTTCCCTCACTCGTGAACAAGACTCCGAGGTACTTGAACTCCTCCACATGGGGCAAGAAAAAAAGAAATACAGTGGAACCCAATTTACGAATAATTATTTTTGTAGACTTTTAGATTTGTGAGCCATTAGATCAAGCCAAATAGGCCTCTGTCTGCGAACCACGTCTCTGTGTACGAACGCTTCGGTCATTCATTTATTTTGCGACCCAGTGCCAGCCATTTTTGTGCCATGGGGCGTGGCCATCTCGGGTAGGCGGAGCCTTCCACGTACACAACTCGCCACTACTCAGCGCTTCAACATGTGTGCCTTTTCTGGGTTTTTTTTGTCTTTTGACAAGTTTTGTCCATTTTGCTCGGAAAGATGGAAGGAATTGCTGTAGAGTTAAAAAAAAAAGAGGAAATATTATTTGTAGAGATGTCCGATAATATCGGCCGATAAATGCTTTAAAATGTAATATCGGAAATTATCGGTATCGGTTTCAAAATTATCGGTATCTTTTTCAAAAAGTAAAATGTATGACTTATTAAAACGCCGCTGTGTACAAGGACACAGAGAGAAGTACTTAAAGGCTTTTCACACACACAAGTGAATGCAAAGCATACTTGGTCAACAGCCATACAGGTCACACTGAGGGTGTGCGTATAAACAACTTTAACACTGTTACAAATATGCGCCACACTGTGAACCCACACCAAACAAGAATGACAAACACATTTCGGGAGAACATCCGCACCGTAACACAACATAAACACAACATAATAAATACCCAGAACCCCTTGCAGCACTAACTCTTGCGGGACGGTACAATATACACCCCCGCTACTCCCTACCCCCTCACCTCTACCCCGTCCCCCCAACCCTGCCCACCTCAACCTCCTCATGCTCTCTCTTGGAGAGCATGTCCCAAATTCCAAGCTGCTGTTTTGAGGCAAGTTAAAAAAAAATGATGCACTTTGTGACTTCAATAATAAATATGGCAGTGCCATGTTGGCATTTTTTTTCATACCTTGTGTGATTTATTTTGGAAAACCTTGTTACATTGTTTAATGCAGGGGTCACCAACGCGGTGCCCGCGGGCACCAGGTAGCCCGTAAGGACCAGATGAGTAGCCCGCCAGCCTGTTCTAAAAATAGCTCAAATAGCAGCACTTACCAGTGAGCTGCCTCTATTTTTAAAATGTTATTTATTTACTAGCAAGCTGGTCTCGCTTTGCCCGACATTTTTAATTCTAAGAGAGACAAAACTCAAATAGAATTTGAAAATCCAAGAAAATATATTAAAGACTTGGTCTTCACTTGTTTAAATAAATTCATTAATTTTTTTACTTTGCTTCTTATAACTTTCAGAAAGACAAATTTAGAGAAAAAATACAACCTTAAAAATGATTTTAGGATTTTTAAACACATATACCTTTTTACCTTTTAAATTCCTTCCTCTTCTTTCCTGACAATTTAAATCAATGTTCAAGTAAATGTATTTTTTTTTATTGTAAAGAATAATAAATAAATTGTAATTTAATTCTTCATTTTAGCTTCTGTTTTTTCGACGAAGAATATTTGTGAAATATTTCTTCAAACTTATTATGATTAAAATTCAAAAAAAATATTCTGGCAAATCTAGAAAATCGGTAGAATCAAATTTAAATCTTATTTCAAAGTCTTTTGAATTTATTTTGACATTTTTGTTCTGGAAAATCTAGAAGAAATAATGATTTGTCTTTGTTAGAAATATAGCTTGGTCCAATTTGTTATATATTCTAACAAAGTGTAGATTGGATTTTAACCTATTTAAAACATGTCATCAAAATTCTAAAATTAATCTTAATCAGGAAAAATTACTAATGATGTTCCATAAATTATTTTTTTAAGTTTTTCTCTTCTTTTTTTGGGTTGAATTTAGAATTTTAAAGATTCGAAATTGAAGATAAACTATGTTTCAAAATTTAATTGTCCTTTTTTTCGTGTTTTCTCCTCTTTTAAACCGTTCAATTAAGTGTAAATATCATTAATTATTAATAATAACATAGAGTTAAAGGTAAATTGAGCAAATTGGCTATTTCTGGCAATTTATTTAAGTGTGTATCAAACTGGTAGCCCTTCGCATTAATCAGTACCCAAGAAGTAGCTCTTGGTTTCAAAAAGGTTGGTGACCCCTGCTTTAATGCATCCAGCGGGGCACCACAACACAAATAGGCATAATAATGTGTTAATTCCATGACTGTATATATTGGTATCGGTTGATATCGGTTGATATCGGTATCGGTAATTAAGAGTTGGACAAAAGCCATTATCGGACATCTCTAATTATTTGCGAGGAGTACTTCAATGGCGCTAGCAAGTATTACAGGAAAATTGATCAAGCGGGCTTTTAATTGTGATGAGACCGGACTTTTCTGGAAAAAGATGCCAAAGCGGATTTAGAGCGGAGGAGAAGGCACTAGCGGTACACACGTCAATAAAGGATTGCAGCGTCTCTTCCAGCACACACACACACACACACACACACACACACACACACACACACACACACACACACACACACACACACACACACACACACACACACACACACACACACACACACACACACACACACACACACACACACACACACACACACACAGCCCCTCCTCCCTCTCCACTCCCTTCTTTCTCTCGCATCTGCCTTTTCCCATCCATCCATTTTCTCCCGCTTGCCCCTCTCCAGTGCATTCCACATTTGCAGATTACAAAATAAAATGGGTTTTACATCTACAAAATATTGATTATTGCAGGGGCAGCACGGTGGAACAGGGGTTAGTGCATGCGCCTCAGAATAAGGAGATACTGGGTTGGATATACGAGCTCAGGGTCTTTCTGTGTGGAGTTTGCATGTTCTCCCCGGGTCTGCGTGGGTTCCCTCCGGGTACTCCGGCTTCCTCCCACCTCCAAAGACATGCACCTGGGGATAGGTTGATTGGCAACACTAAATCGGCCCTAGTGTGTGAATGTGAGTGTGAATGTCTATCTGTGTTGGCCCTGCGATGAGGTGGCGACTTGTTCACCTTCCCACCCTCCGCCCGAATGCACCTAGGATAGGCTCCAGCCCCACCCCCCCCCCCCCCCGCGACCACGAGAGGGACAATCGGTAGAAATGCAGAGAAAGACACGAAAAGATGCTTGTTTAGTTTAGTTATTTATTTTGCCTGCATGAGGATTATGGTTATTTCTTCATCTCAAAGGAATATATGACCATCCTATCAATTGGCATCCCAGTGAGAGCAGAAATTGTACAGTAAGTGATTATTTGTATATGTTCGTATAGTTTGTATTTCTTGTTTAGCACTTCACAATACTGCTACTTGCTGGGTCTGCTTGTCGCTCAGCTTCTAAGACTTGTAGCTCCTCCTCCGTATATTCAGGGTTATGTTGTTTTGTTTCACTTCCTGCCTGCCTACACATGTAAACAAACTACGACGAGTTCAAGGATTGCTGAAATCAGTAGGACAAAACGGTGCTTGCCAAATACTCTCATCTGTGGAGGAATGGGGTGTGTATGGCCCGGCCTCGAAGCCAGCGGCAGGTGAGTAGATTGCCCAGCTGGGGCTGATTATCTAATCACCTGTCGCCCTTATTAGCAGCAGCCGGACCGAGACACGTCGTTGGAGTTGGAACCAGAGAAAGACACACGCACAGAGACAAAACGAGGAAGAGCAAAGTCACGCCGGACTGGAAAGTCCAAAATATATTGCTGGAAAGTAGTGATGGGTCCGGCAACACAGATGCATCGGCGCATGCGTCGAGCTCATAGAGCGATACCCTGTGTCGGTGCGCGTACCACTTTTAGAAAGTCACGTGACCGATCATGAGCTGCTGAACGATACGTGAACTGTATCGCACTGACGCCTCCTCTGTGCCCTGTGAGCAACGTTCCCTCTAAGGTGCGCGCCTGCGCAATTGCGCACTGCTCAAGCGTCCTCTGCGCACAGCAAATATATGCCGTGCACCAAATCAAACCCATCTGAATTCTAAACAAAATAAACACATTTATTCTGTGTAATTTTGAAATGCAACTTTGAGTGACAGTGACAACAAGCGGCCCTAACGGTGTTCGTCAACAACACGCATACCACTAAGCCACTGGTGCGTTTATGGCCACACAAAAAGTCGGACAACTCAAACACCACACAAAGTTACACTATGACTCCTCAGTCATACGTGTGCTTATTTTTCTGTCATTTATTATTAATGTTAATTTATTGATATTAATCATGGAATGCTGTTACTAGAAAAACTTACAGGAATGACGGCATGGCGAAGTTGGTAGAGTGGCCGTGCCAGCAATTGGAGGGTTGCTGATTACTGGGGTTCAATCCCCACCTTCTACCATCCTAGTCACGATACATACTAGTTCACATTATTTATTGACTGTATCTAAAAAAGATAAAAATATATTTTTATTTAAATTAAGATATGAAATAATCCTAAATGAAATACAATGACTTGGTTTATATTATTGTATATACTAGGTCATAAAATCAGTGTCAGTTGAGTCGGTCCATAGGTTGCCTGTAGGGATTTTTAATGTCCAGCAGATGTCAGTATTTAGTGACACTGTATCGACAGAGTATCAATACAGTTTTGCAATGTGTCGAAACGCTTCATGACGCCTCATCAACCCATCACTACTGGAAAGCAATGCCTACTTGTGTGTATGACAATACAAACTTGCTCAAAGACAGATCGATCGGACTCAGGAAACCAAAGACGCTCACACATGTATAACATAAACAGTGGGATTTCTAACAATTGGGAAGGTTTGTGTCATGTTTGTTCTCCTAGAGAAAATATATTAAAACTGTTAGAATAAGTATGTATACATTATCATCACAACTTTATGCTTAAGGGACGTTGCTATAAATGATTGTCAATTGTGCTGAAGTGGTATTTTTGTATCTGTGCAAGCTGACAATCCAAAAGATTGCCAGCCGTCTTTATCAGTGTTGTGTCCAGACTCGGCCTGCTGGCTGCCAAGGCCGAACACCGCCGTGACGCGGACAGTGCAGAGACAAGGCGATATGACCCGCGTCAACTAATTTTCAATTATTCTATAATCATATATTGTGTCTAACTGGAGTTGTGGAGATTACCCCCTTCCCTCAGCGACAGCTTCAGTGGATGTAATAGGGACCTTCCAAATAAATAGAGGAAGCTGTCAGAGTTTGTAGGTGACGAACCCCAAGATGCAGAGATGATGGCAGGCGTTGTGTGAGAAAACATGATTTAATTAAAATACTATGGCAAAACACAAACAAAAGGGAACAAACAAAAGGCGCGCACAAGGCGGAGAACAAACTAGGCTATGAACTAAAATAGCACAAAGGCTACACTATGGACAAGAAACAAAAGACACTTACTGTGACACGAAGGAACTATGACTAAGGCGAAGTGGACAAAAGTAGACGGAGCTACAACGACAAATAGGTAGAAGGTAAGTGACAAGTGACAAGTATTGTAATGACATTCAGGTAGACACTATAATGACAATGATCCAGCAGTGACTGGAGGGCAGGACAGGTATATATATAGGCAGCTGGCTGACTGACACCAGGTGTGGCCAGGTGCCAATCAACCACAGCTGAAGGGACAAAGCACTCAGGGAACAAACAGGAAACTGAATCAAAATAAGAGTGCTGACAGGAACTAAAGCAGGGGTGTCAAACATACGGCCCGCGGGCCGGAACCGGCCCCCCAGGAGGTTCGATCAGGCCCGCAGGATAATTTGAAAGTGGAAAAAATGCATAAAAGACATGGAATTAATATTTTAAATTCGCTGCAATTCATGGATTATCCGCTAAGGGGCGCACTCTTTCCATCAGAGTAGAAGACAAGCCGCATCACTGAGACAGACTGAAAACAGCAGACGGTATCAATGCGCCATCTGCTGCTTGTTACGACGTTGTTAATACCTTGGTCTCTACCTCTCCGCTACACCCTCATTAGCCAAAATGTCGTTATCCAAACGGAGAAAAGTAGATAAGGAGTGTAGAATTTTCAAAGAAAAATTGACCACGTCCTATTTATTTACAGAGATGCACGGAAAACCTTCGTGCATGGTGTGTTTGCAACAAGTTTCGGTATTGAAGGAATATAATATTCGGCGCCACTACGAGACTCATCACAGCGAAAAATATGACGGCTTACAAGGACAACTGAGAAGAGATAAGATTAACGAATTGCTGGCGGGTCTGAGGAAACAGCAGTCAACTTTCATCCAGAGCCGAGAAGTCAGTGAAGCAGCGGTAAAAGCCAGCTACCTAATTGCTAGCGATGCAGTGATGAATATCAATAAAACAAAAATGCGTTCAAGGCTCACAAACAAGCACTTAAATGACATTCTGAAAGTGACAGCTAGTCAGGACATGACACCTGGTGTTGATGCACTTGTACAGGCCAAAAGATGCCAAGTTTCAGGAACAAATACAAGTCCAGACTAGACTAACACCTTTAAAATGCTGCCTTAGATACTGTTTGCATTGAAAGAATACAGCTCTGTGAAGATGAATCCTTACTGTGGTGATTTAAAAAATGTGCACTTTAATGTTAGTCAGCAGCTTCAAAACAAAAGTTGTGTGATGGAATTCTACTGTTCATACAACTCCATAAATTTTCAGTATGTATTGTATGTGTATGTATGTTTCATGTATGAAGTTTACAGATTTACAGGACAGGCGAACACTTTCTTCATTACACATTTAAAATCACTCTCCTTAGTTTGTAAGGTGTACGCAGGGATTACATTTAGATTTTATATGCGTATGTGTAAGTGGTTTAAAAATTCCTTTCTTTAAAAGTCTCATTTAATCTTAAAGTGCATTACTATATTTTTCAGTACCAATTAAAGTTTTGTGCCTTTGTACAATCAGTGGGATCAGTTGCAATGCATATTTGTGAATGATAAAAGTAAATTGCACATTTGTCTAAGGAAATATGAGGTGTTTCATGAAATGTTTTGTAAAAGGATAGTTCATTAAATTTCAATATTTTCCTAATGTTCTTGTGCTTCTTTACACCAAAACAAAGGAAAGACATGATATTTTGGTTATTTATAGCAGAGTATGGTATAATTTTAATGGTCCGGCCCACTTGACATCTCCCTAGGCCGTATGTGGCCCACGATGCGAAATGAGTTTGACACCCCTGAACTAAAGACAGGAAGCAAAGACATAGCAGAGGAAAACTAAAACTTGATCAAACTGTCAGGGACAACCCTGACAGAAGCACGTCGGGCTGGACTTTTAGAACGTAGTTTGGATCTGTGACTAGAACACAACCCAAAACGCGTGTCTCCTCATGAGTTGAATTGAACTCTGTCTCTGCATGATTCCTTGCTTCTTGTCGGATTATTAGATGTCATCAGTGTTTGAACCTGACAAAAACAATTGTATTTTTTTTCTTCATCTCTTTTCAATTTTCACACATCTCTGAAAGAGGTCCAGGGAGCCACTAGTGCAGTGCCAAAGAGCCACATGCGGCTTTAGAGATACAACTTAAAAAAAAATGTAATTGATGAATTGTTGCAGCCCTATTATTCATAATTGTAAGGGGAATTCTCTGCTGCAGTACTGCAATTGACTTCTATTGGCTGCATGAAGATAATCAGAGGCTATGCAATGCAATTTTTTTTTTAGAAGTCTGTATTATTCCAGGTTACCATCCACATACTGATGATATCATTACACAAAGAATGCATTTTGTATCATACCTTTCTCCATCTTGCTCATCTTCTGCTGCGGGTGCATCAGAGAGCTGTTTTCCCACCCCCAGCGGAGGCATCCTGCATGTGGGTTGCATTAGAGATGCATGAGAACACTAATGGGCAATGGAGACAGCAGCTGAGTCTCTCTCACACACACAATAACACACAGAGAGCTTCAACTTTCTCACATGCACACAAAAATGAATAGTAGTTGATAACTATCTAAATGTGTGGAACCAGATTCTTCCCACGCAGAGCTCACAGCACGCAGGGGTTGACCAGTACAAGGTGGATTGATTCGTCAAAGCTCCAAACTTTTGATCACCGTCAGTGCCCTAACACAAGCGGAGGCTGGTTTAAAAAAAAAAAAAAAAAAGTTGTTCACATCATAGGCGCCGACCCCGTGGGTGCTACGGGCCCCGAAGCACCCACGGTCAATGCCGAGCACCCACGTGAGATTCATGGCAACAGTCAATATTTAAAATAATTTCTGAAAAATCAGTCTTGTTGTTGTTGATTCTGTGGCGAATTTACCAGACCATACCAACTTTATTTATAAAGCCCTTTAAAAACAACCACAGTTGAAGAACAAAGGGCTGTACACTCCTCAGCCTTCCCGGTAAGGTCTATTCAGGTGTACTGGAGAGGAGGCTACGCCGAATAGTCGAACCTCGGATTCAGGAGCAACAGTGTAGTTTTCGTCCTGGTCGTGGAAGTGTGGACCAGCTCTATACTCTCGGCAGGGTCCTTGAGGGTGCATGGGAGTTTGCCCAACCAGTCTACATGTGCTTTGTGGACTTGGAGAAGGCATTCGACCGTGTCCCTTGGGAGGTCCTGTGGGGAGTGCTCAGGGAGTATGGGGTATCGGACTGTCTGATTGTGGCGGTCCGCTCCCTGTATGATCAGTGCCAGAGCTTGGTCCGCATTGCCGGCAGTAAGTCGGACACGTTTCCAGTGAGGGTTGGACTCCGCCAAAGCTGCCCTTTGTCACAGATTCTGTTCATAACTTTTATGGGCAGAATTTCTAGGCACAGTCAAGGCGTTGAGGGGATCCGGTTTGGTGGCTGCAGGATTAGGTTTCTGCTTTTTGCAGATAAAGTGGTCCTGATGGCTTCATCTGGCCAGGATCTTCAGCTCTCACTGGATCGGTTCGCAGCCAAGTGGGAAGCGACTGGGATGAGAATCAGCACCTCCAAGTCCGAGTTCATGGTTCTCACCCGGAAAAGGGTGGAGTGCCATCTCCGGGTTGGGGAGGAGACCCTGCCCCAAGTGGAGGAGTTCAAGTACCTCGGAGTCTTGTTCACGAGTGAGGTAAGAGTGGATCGAGAGATCGACAGGCGGATCGGCGCGGCGTCTTCAGTAATGCGGACGCTGTATCGATCCGTCGTGGTGAAGAAGGAGCTGACCGGAAGGCAAAGCTCTCAATTTACCGGTCAATCTACGTTCCCATCCTCACCTATGGTCATGAGCTTTGGGTTATGACCGAAAGGACCAGATCACGGGTACAAGCGGCCGAAATGAGTTTTTTCCGCCGGGTGGCGGGGCTCTCCCTTAGAGATAGGGTGAGAAGCTCTGCCATCCGGGGGGGAGCTCAAAGTACAGCCGCTGCTCCTCCACACCGAGAGGAGCCAGATGAGGTGGGTCGGCATCTGGTCAGGATGCCACTCGAACGCCTCCCTCGGTAGGTGTTTAGGGTATGTCTGACCGGTAGGAGGCCACGGGGAAGACCCAAGACACGTTGGGTAGACTATGTCTCCCGGCTGGCCTGGGAACGCCTCGGGATCCCCCGGGAAGAGCTGGACAAAGTGGTTGGGGAGAGGAAAGTCTGGGCTTACCTGTTTAGGCTGCTGCCCCCGCGACCCGACCTCGAATAAGCGGAAGAAGATGGATGGATGGATGGATGGATGGGCTGTACACCACAGAGAAATACAGGCAAAGAACAGACTAAAAAATAACATTTAAAACAGAGATAAAATACACATTGAAAAAGCAAATACAAATTTTATTAAGAACAATTTCTTGGATAAAAAGCAGTTAAAAAAGTTAAAAACAGTTTAAAGTCTCGTGCTGGGTTAAAAGCCAGTGAATAAAAATGGGTTTATTAAGAAGGGTTTTAAAAGTGGCCAAAGAAAGGGCCTGTCTCACATGGAGAGGGAGATCGTTCCAGAGTTTGGGGTCCGTTTTACATTGTAAAAAAAAGTTCCAAACCATTTAGTCTATAATTACAAAACCTAATCAAGATTTCATTGTGCCCGAAAATAAAACTGATGACACAAACATCTAAACTTTGAACACACGGCACACGAGCGAGTGAAGGGCATACTTACTCAACAGCCATACATGTCACACTAAGAGTGGCAGTATGAACAACGCCAACACTGTCATAAACATGTGCCATATAGAGAAACCACACTAAACAACAACGACAAGCACATTTTGGGAGAATATTTGCACCGCACCGCAACACAACATAAACACTACAGAACAAATTCCCAGAATTCCCGGAAGCACCGACTCTTCCGGGACGCTACAATATAAACAAACGCCACTGTAATGATACCAAGTACAATGGCGTATCTAGTCGATACTCTATGATTACATCAATATTTCTTTAACATCACAAAATCTTCTTATGTTTTTTTAAAATGTATATTATGTTTATAAACTCAGAAAATATGTCCCTGGACACATGAGGACTTTGAATATGACCAATGTAGGATCCTGTAACGACTTGGTATCGGATTGATACCCAAATTTGTGGTATCATCCAAAACTAATGTAAAGTATCAAACAAGAGAAGAATAAGTGACTATTACATTTTTTATTTACAGAAAATAAGCAGATATTAACAGTAAATGAACAAGTAGATTAATAAACAATTTTTTATTTATTTATTTATTTATTTTTTTTTTTATATATATATTTTTTATATTTTTTATATTTTTATTTTTTATTTTATATATATATATAAAAAAAAAAAAAAAAAAAAAAAAAAAAAAAAAAAAAAAAAAAAAAAAAATTTTTACAGTTTGTCCTTCCATAATGTTGACTAAATGATAGAATGATAAATGAAACAATATGTTACTGCATACATCAGCAGACTAAATTAGGAGCCTTTGTTTGTTTACTTACTAATAAAAGACAAGTTGTCTTGTATGTTCACTCTTTTATTTAAGGACTAAATTGCAATAATAAACATATGTTTAATGTACCCTAACATTTTTTTTTGGTTAAAATAAAGCCAATAATGAAATTTTTTGTGGCCCCTTTATTTAGAAAAGTACCGAAAAGTACCAAAATACTTTTGGTACCGGTACCGGTATGGTTCAAGTCCCACTTGAGAGGTCAGTGAAGCCCCGATGTGGTGGGACTTTTCCCTCCATGTTGATTACCACTGAATTTATTGGTGTTTGCGCTGAGTTGTGTGAAAAGCATATGATTTTATTTTATTTTCTATTAAGTTCCCTTATATCTCTCCGACGTCGTCTTTTATGTTGCATTGTTTTTTTTGTGTGGGTGTGTCTCCTGCAGCACAAATATGGTAAGCAAGGTGCGGTAGCATTGTGAGGAAAGTGAAGTATGGAAGCAAATGATAACGTCGGAACAACTTCTGGAGAAAGGCGGGATGACGAAGTGAATGAGGAGGAATAATAACATGAGAGAGTGAAATACCCTCAGGGAAGAACATGCTCGTGGTTATGGGTCTATTCAGGATTCTTTTAATGTCAGTCGCACCTGGTGAGTGCACAAAGAATGATGGATCACACACAAACAACAAGTGGAAAAAATACTACCATCCTCGCCGCTTTTCAGGCACCTATTTAATTATTTGTGTTGTGGAGCAGAATGATTTAGGGGAATCGTGAATTTTAGTCTTGCCTCACTCTGTCTGGCTTTATTACTGCAGTGCAAGAGTGAGGCTTGTTACTGTTGAGTCACGGGAAATATGTGCAGTGGCGGTCTGTGAAAAAAAAATAGAAAAAACTACAAAACCCAAAACCAGTGAAGTTGGCACGTTGTGTTATTTGTAAATAAAAACAGAATACAATGATTTGAAAATCCGTTTCAACTTATATTCAATTGAATAGACTGCAAAGACAATACATTTATTCATTTCATGGCTGCAACACGTGCCAAAGAAGTTGGGAAAGGGCATGTTCACCACTGTGTTACATGGCCTTTCCTTTTAACAACACTCAGTAAAAGTTTGGGAACTAAGGAGACACATTTTTGAAGCTTCTTAGGTGGAATTCTTTCCCATTCTTGCTTGATGTACAGCTTAAGTTGTTCAACAGTCCGAGGTCTCCCTTGTGCTATTTTAGGCTTCATAATGCGCCACACATTTTCAATGGGAGACAGTCTAGTACCCGCACTCTTTTATTACGAAGCCACGCTGTTGTAACACGTGGCTTGGCATTGTCTTGCTGAAATAAGCAGGGGCGTCCATGGTAACGTTGCTTGGATGGCAACATATGTTGCTCCAAAACCTGTATGTACCTTTCAGCATTAATGGTGCCTTCACAGATGTGTAAGTTACCCATGCCTTGGGCACTAATACACCCCCATACCATCACAGATGCTGGCTTTTAAACTTTGCGCCTATAACAATCCGGATAGTTCTTTTCCTCTTTGGTCCGGAGGACACGACGTCTACGGTTTCCAAAAACAATCTGAAATGTGGACTCGTCGGACCACAGAACACTTTTCCACTTTGCATCAGTCCATCTTAGATGAGCTCGGGCCCAAGCGAAGCCGGCGGCGTTTCTGGGTGTTGTTGATAAATGGCTTTGGCTTTGCAGTGTAGAGTTTTAACTTGGAATTAAAGATGTAGCGACAAACTATAGTTACTGACAGTGATTTTCTGAAGTGTTCCTAAGCCCATGTGGTGATATCCTTTACACACTGATGTCGTTTATTTTATGCAGTACCGCCTGAGGGATGGAAGGTCATGGGTTTAGCCGCTTACGTGCAGTGATTTCTCCAGATTCTCTGAACCTTTTGATGATATCACGGAGCGTAGATGGTGAAATCCCTAAATTCCTTGCAGTAGCTGGTTGAGAAATGTTGTTCTTAAACTGTTGGACAATTTGCTCACGCATTTGTTGACAAAGTGGTGACCCTCGCCCCGTCCTTGTTTGTGAATGACTGAGCATTTCATGGAAGCTGCTTTTATACCCAATCATGGCACCCACCTGTTCCCAATTAGCCTGTTCACCCGTGGGATGTTCCAAATAAGTGTTTGATGAGCATTCCTCAACTTTCTCAGTCTGTTGTGCCAGCTTTTTTGAAACATGTTGCAGGCATCAAATTCCAAATGAGCTGATATTACCACAAAAAAAAAAGTTTTCCAGTTCGAACATAACGCAGTCTATTCAACTGAATATAGGTTGAAAAGGATTTGAAAATCATTGTATTCTGTTTTTATTTACCATTTACACAACGTGCCAACTTCACTGGTTTTGGGTTTTGTAGAATCGCTCTTTCTAAACTTGGGATTTGGGAGAAGAAAAGCAACTTTACCTTGAAAAGGACCTATTAGCAAGGTGGGTTTATTTGCTGAACAAAGCTGTTTGGTGGAGATCACTTTAAATTTAATAACCTAAATGGCAGCCGGAGTCCCCTCTACATACAGGAACATTTTCAAATTGGAACTGTAAAGCATTGGATTTTTCCTGATAAGGCCGCCTGTCCGATATCGCGCGGACAATCAAACCACTACTTCTTGATAACGATCAATCAATCAATCAATGTTTATTTATATAGCCCTAAATCACAAGTGTCTCAAAGGGCTGCACAAGCCACAACGACATCCTCGGTACATAACCCACATACAGGCAGGGAAAAACTCACCCCAGTGGGACGTCGATGTGAATGATTATGAGAAACCTTGGAGAGGACCGCATATGTGGGTAACCCCCCCACTCTAGGGGAGACCGGAAGCAATGGATGTCGAGTGGGTCTGACATAGTATTGTGAAAGTCCAGTCCACAGTGGATCCAACACATCAGCGAAAGTCCAGTCCATAGTGGGGCCAGCAGGAAACCATCCCGAGCGGAGACGGGTCAGCAGCGCAGAGATGTCCCCAACCGATGCACAGGTTAGCGGTCCACCCCGGGTCCCGACTCTGGACAACCAGCACTTCATCCATGGCCACCGGACCTGTGCAATTCCCCCTCCACAAGGGAGAGGGGAGCAGAGGAGAAAAGAAAAGAAACGGCAGATCAACTGGTCTAAAAAGGGGGTCTATTTAAAGGCAACCCGCGGCTCCGGAGCCGCATGCGGCTCTTTGACCACTCTGATGCGGCTCAGCTACATACATGCCGACCCCCCCTGATTTTCCAAGGAGATTTATGGATCTCAGTGTCTCTCATAGATTGCTCCCAGGGAAAAAAATAATCCTAGTTCCACTCAAATTTCCAAACAAAAGGGCGTGCCCTAATTGCACTGCAGTGATTGTCCTCTATAGCATACAGCGTGCCAGTTTTGCCACATGTTGCATGTTGTTATTACTTGTACACACAGGAGACAGCAAAGCATACTTACTCATCAGCCACACATCTTACACTGACGGTAGCCGTATCAAACAACTTTAACATTGTTATGTTACAAATATGCGCCACACTGTGAATCCACACCAAAAAAGAATGAAAAACACATTTCTGGAGAACATCTGCACTGTAACATAACATAAACACAACACAACCATTACCCAGAATCCCATGCAGCCCTAACTCTTCCGGTCTGGATTATACACCCCGCTACCTTACAACCCCCCCCCCCCCCCCCCCACACATCAAACCCCCCCCCCCCTCTCCTTGCGTTGGTTGAGCGGAAGAGTTAGTGCTGCATGGGATTCTGGGTATTGGTACCGTCAGTGTAAGATGTGTGGTTGCTGAGGTAGTACGCCTTGCTGTCACTTACGTGGACAACTGGAACTGCATTCTACGTGTGGTCAACAGGTGCGCTGTTAGGCCAGCCTGTAGAGGGCGCAAAATGCAGAGTCATCACGCTCTGATATTTGGGTGTCTCCCATTAAAAGTGAGAGGATTGGCAAGTATGACGCCATCAAGCGTCATTCGTTCAAAACTCGCGGGCTGCGCTAACATCAAATGTCCACATTAAAGTGCGTGCCGGTGCGCGTGTCGGAGACCCCTGGTTAATATAGCACAAAGCATTTAAGCTCTGTATGCAGTGTTTTTCATTTTAAATTGTAAATTTTTTTTTGTGGCTCCGATCACTTTCTTTAATTTGTGAAACTTGCCAAAATGGCTCTTTGAGTGGTAAAGGTTGCCGACCCCTGGGCTAGAGTATACAAATGAGTTTTAAGATGGGACTTAAATGCTTAAATGATGATATTAGAGGGTAGACCGCAGGCAACAGCTGCCAACAACAACCACAATGGTGAACAACAAAGCTGTGTTTGTGCTGTAGTTACAGCTTTTACAACTATCACATCATGATCTCTTTAACATCCATCAACCAGACTTGCAGCACTGACGCATGCACAATGAATAATACCCACGTCAAATTATTTTAAAACCTAGCACAATTTCAAGCTAAGAATGACAACCAGAAGAATGTGCGTATTGTAATGGGGTGGCATCCTGACCAGATGCCCGAACCACCTCATCTGGCTCCTCTCGATGTGGAGGAGCAGCAGCTTTACTTTGAGCTCCTCCCGAATATGACGGAGCTTCTCACCCTATCTCTAAGGGAGAGCCCCGCCAACTTTTGGTCGCTTGTACCCGTGATCTTGTCCTTTCGGTCATAACCCAAAGCTCATGACCATAGGTGAGGAGGGGAACGTATATCAACCGGTAAATTGAGAGCTTTGCCTTCCGGCTCAGCTCCTTCTTCACCACAACAGATCGATACAGCGTCCACATTACTGAAGACGCCGCACCGATCCGCCTGTCGATCTCACAATCCACTCTTCCCTCACTTGTGAGCAAGACTCCGAGGTACTTGAACTCCTCCACATGGGGCAGGGTCTCCTCTCCAAACTAGAGATGGCACTCCACCCTTTTCCGGGCGAGAAACATGGACTCGGACTTGGAGGTGCTGATTCTCATCCCAGTCGCTTCACACTCGGATGCGAACCGATCCAGTGAGAGCTGAAGATCCTGGCCATATGAAGCCATCAGGACCACATCATCGGCAAAACGCAGAGACCTAATCCTGCAGCCACCAAACCGGATCCCCTTAACGCCCTGACTGCACCTAGAAATGATGTCCAGAAAACTTATAAACAGAATCGGTGACAAAGGGCAGCCTTGGCGGAGTCCAACCCTCACTGGAAACGGGTCCGACTTACTGCCGGCAATGCGGACTAAGCTCTGACACTGATCGTACAGGAAGCGGACTGCCACAATCAGACAGTCCGGTACCCCATACTCTCTGAGCACTACCCACAGGACTTCCCGGGGGACACTGTTGAATGCCTTCTCCAAGTCCACAAAGCACATGTAGACTGGTTGGGCAAACTCCCATGCACCCTCAAGCTTTTAGGTCCTACTACACAGATGTTCTCTTTTCTAGATTGAAATCTTGGTTAAACTTACCTGAAAAAGTATGCCTTCTTTGACCACTTGAGGAAGCCAACGATCACTAAGAAGAGGAGATTTGACCGAAGCTGAAGAATCAGGACTGGGTAAAGAATCTTCTGTCATATCATCTCTTCATGTCTGATGGTTTTGGTTGCTGGCTATCTACTCCAGATATATTCCGATCTGAAAACAATATTAGGTCTAAACATATGTGGCCACCCTGGTGCCCAGAATTAACTGCATGTACTCAACAGTGACGTCAATGGGGTTGTGAAGGAAGTTATTTTACTGTCTGTGTCTGCCCACAGCGCCACTTATGGTGAGGCATTGTATTACATCATGGTTGTCCTGTGACATGTTCTTGTCTGGATGTGACTCGTTTTTGAGCTGACACCTTGTGGATGTGAAACACAAATGTACCTGCGTAGACAGGGCCTACCTGGGCATGACCGCCATTACCAACAATGCATGACAAGCTTGTTTGCAGTGACTTGGTGAGCTCATTAGTCAACGATACTGAAGGTAAAGCACATAAGATATTCAGTGTTTGGTTGAGTACATGTTCTAAGTAGCATGACGTTTATTTAGTTGGCCAAAAGTTTAGTGAACCTAAAGCTAATGTGAACCGGTCAATGGGGTGTTGCTAAAAGTCTACTCACACAAGGGCTTTCGTACCATGCTTCTTCCCGTTTCACACCTAAAGTCACACTTGGCTAGCATGATCGTTTTGATTCGTGCTGGAGTTCAGAGCACTGCTGCTCGTTTGGCACTATTGGAAGAGGTGGGCCAGGGCAGAGTGTTAGAATAATTATGTATATATTATCACACTAACTTTAGTATGCTTAAAGTCTGTTGCTTTAGTTATTAGCTATTGTGCTCAAGTTAGACTTTTCTAATCCATGCAAGGACAAAACTTCTTGTCAGAGGGGTGGCCTCAGCCACAGATGTCTATCTTTGTTTTAGCCCGCTAACAGCCAAGGACTTCAACGACCTCAACGAAGATAAGATGACAGCACGCAGATGAAGCAGAGACTTCAAGGACCTCAACGAAGATAAGATGACAACACGCAGACGAAGCGGGGACAAGGCGAAATCACAAGGCCCCCAGCACATTCCGTCACGTATTGTGCGTCCTGGACCTGCTTTGCACAATATATGTGACCACTCCTTTTAGAGGCGGCCTTAGTGTTGTTGACTGTGGAACTCCTGAATAAATAGAGCGTAGGGTGAGACTGTGACTAAGTGTGCAGCTCCATGCATTCTCCTCATGAGCTAAATTGAACTCTGTCTCTGCATGATTCCTTGCTTCTTGTCTGATTAATAGATGTCATCAGTGTTTGAACCTGACACAGAGCACACTTGTGTGTAATGGATGCCAGGTTGCTTATGAAAAAAAAGGGGAACATGCTCCACAAGTAGTAAATGGAGCATGAGTGGAGACTGTGGACTCCATCAAGTTCTTGGGAACACACAATTTGTGTGATGCGGAGGAACTACCTTGAGGATAAACGGCAGGTATCTTTTGATCTTAGCCAGTGCTGATATACTGCGTGACTGTGAGTTTTGCTGCCTGCTCTTCTGCAGACAGCAAGGACCTGCGGAGGGTGATCAGGACAGCAGAGAAGATCATCGGCTGCCCTCTGCCCTTAGAGGGTATTGCTTGGTTTCGCTGCCTACGCAAAACAAAGAGAATCCCGGCAGACAGGTCTCAACCTTGTCAGCACCTGCTGCCATCAGGGAAGAGATTTCGGTCACACAACAGCAGGACAAAGAGTTAAAAACAGTTTTTACCCGTGGGCCATTCGGATATAGAATTTTTCCCAATAGCTGAATTTTTCCCATAGCTTAGTCTGTTAAGAAAACGTGACACTCTGGACAAAGGTTTGACAGCCTGTTTTTTTTAGCCGAATCGCTGACACTGCTAAACTCTCGATAAGTGGGAATGTGGGGTCACAGGATCCAGTTCTGGAAGTGTGCAGGGCAGGACCACTGTTGCACACCCATATGCACACAACATAACCGAGTCTTAGAATGCAGGTTATGTAATCTCTCTTTGCTCATTTTTAATAATGCATTTTGTATTTGTTCCGAAATTTTGGGGCATGGAACCTTCAGTTTGGGACAGAGGTGTACCAATATTTTCCGATCAGTACACACTAAAGGAGAGAAAGTGTGAGTATGGAGTCATGGCACAGCCAAAAGAAAAAGCCAGAGCCTGCAGACTCTCTTCAGTCAAAGTTTTCTGTTTGGGAACACTTCATCTTCCTGTTGAAATATGCACAGTTCATGGACAAAATACATGGCAAAGAAGATGAAAGCCTTCTGCTGACTGTGTTAGGTTGAGAAAAGGGACAGTGCTCTTCAGCCATGAGGGACTTTGATCCTCTGAAAAAAATAAACCCTCAAACTCGCACAGTGTGTGGTCTAATATAATCCCAAATAACTAGTGCTAAATAGCATGCGCAAACTATACAATTGTGTGTACTATTAGTCACAGCATTATTATTACGTACCAAAGACTATAACAATGGGACCCATTACCTCCCTGCTTGGCACTCAGCATCATGTAACACGTGGCTTGGCATTGTCTTGCTGAAATAAGCAGGGGCGTCCATGGTAACAAAAAATCTGTATGTACCTTTTAGCATTAATGGCGCCTTCACAGATGTGTAAGTTACCCATGTCTTGGGCACTAATACACCCCCATACCATCACAGATGCTGGCTTTTCAACTCTGCGCCTATAACAATCCGGATGGTTCTTTTCCTCTTTGGTCCGGAGGACACGACGTCCACAGTTTCCAAAAAAAATTTGAAATGTTGACTCGTCAGACCACAGAACACTTTTCCACTTTGTGTCAGTCCATCTTAGATGAGCTCGGGCCCAGCGAAGCCGACGGCGTTTCTGGGTGTTGTTGATAAACGGTTTTCGCCTAGCATAGGGGAGTTTTAACTTGCACTTACAGATGTAGCGACCGACTGTAGTTACTGACAATGGGTTTCTGAAGTGGGGGGGGGGGATATGGACATCAAGTAGTGGAGAGAGAGAGAGAGAGAGAGAGAGAGAGAGAGAGAGAGAGAGAGAGAGAGAGAGAGAGAGAGAGAGAGAGAGAGAGAGAGAGAGATCAGAAGGCATAAGAAAAAGTATCTGCATTTGATTGTTTACATTTGATTATTAGCAATCCGGGGAGGGTGTTAGTTTAGGGTTGTAGCTGCCTGGAGGTGAACTTTTATTGCGGTTTTGAAGGAGGATAGAGATGCCCTTTCTTTTATACCTGTTGGGAGCGCATTCCACATTGATGTGGCATAGAAAGAGAATGAGTTAAGACCTTTGTTAGTTCGGAATTTGGGTTTAACGTGGTTAGTGGAGCTCCCCCTGGTGTTGTGGTTATGGCAGTCATTTACGTTAAGGAAGTAGTTTGACATGTACTTCGGTATCAGGGAGGTGTAGCGGATTTTATAGACTAGGCTCAGTGCAAGTTGTTTAACTCTGTCCTCCACCTTGAGCCAGCCCACTTTAGAGAAGTGGGTAGGAGTGAGGTGGGATCTGGGTTGGAGGTCTAGAAGTAACCTGACTAGCTTGTTCTGAGATGTTTGTCGTGTTTTTGATAAATTCCCAACAACACATTTTTTAGAGGTTGAACACTCTTAGGCTAGAAGACAGTTTAATTTCTCCGCTCACATTGTCCCACGGTTTCACCCCCGCTATAGATAACGTTTGAGCCGTGAATGTGGAATTGATCATGTTATGTTTGAGTTTCAGGACACCCCTGAGTTCATGTGGACCATCTCTGAGTGAAAACAGACTCTGTGTATTTGCAGGTAGAGCCCTTTGTGAGGCCATGAACATAACTTGAAGGCTACTGTATTGGATTATATCATGTAGTTTAAGAAAATTACTCATTATGAACAGATCATTGGTATGAGCTCTATATGGGGCATACTGTATAATTCTAATTTCCATTTTCTGGAGCTTAAATAGCGGTTCAATAGTGTCCCTGTAGGCGTGCCCCCAAACTTCAGCGCGATACTGTAAATGCGGCAATCAAAGAGCTAAGTAAATCGTTCTTAGGGAATTTTGATGCCCAGGGTAATTTCACCACACCTAGTGTGTGTGTGACTATCAGTGGTACTTTAACTTTAACATTATTAATGTACAATACACAATGGACGCTATACACGCTATACAGGAGAGAGTGACCATGCCAGTAACCTGAGGGTTCCTGGTTCAATCCCCACCTTCTACCAACCTCGTCACGTCCGTTGTGTCCTTGAGCAAGACACTTCACCCTTGCTCCTGATTGTTGGTGGTTAGGGGCTTGCATGGCAGCTCCCGCCATCAGTGTGTGAATGTGTGGGTGAATGTTGAAATAGTGTCAAAGCGCTTTGAGTACCTTGAAGGTAGAAAAGCGCTACACAGGTATATAACCCATTTATAATTGGTAATGTTTTATGTTTATACTGTATTTTCAGTCTTACAATCCTAAATAAAAGAAGAAATGTAAAGAAATCAAACTGACGAAGGGAGTATTTCCAAAGAAGTGACATCAATCACCAACAAAACTTCTGGAGATTATGTTGCTTCATATTGTTAACTAACTGCACACGCTGGAATTGAGTAGCAAGGGCAGTATAATGAACTTATTGAAAGTCGATGTGTTTACTTTATTATTTAAGTAAATTTAAGGCCTACTGAAAGCCACTACTACCGACCACGCAGTCTGATAGTTTATATATCAATGATGAAATCTTAACATTGCAACACATGCCAATACCGCCGGGTTAGATTAGTAAAGTGCAATTTTAAATTTCCCGCAAAATATCCTGCTGAAAACGTCTCGGTATGATGACGTTTGCGCGTGACGTCACGGATTGTAGCGGACATTTTGGGACAGCATTGTGGCCAGCTATTAAGTCGTCTGTTTTCATCGCAAAATTCCACAGTATTCTGGACATCTGTGTTGGTGAATCTTTTGCAATTTGTTTAATGAACAATGAAGACAGCAAAGAAGAAAGCTGTAGGTGGGAAGCGGTGTATTAGCGGCCGGCTGCAGCAACACAAACACGTAGCGGCTACGTTGTAGCCGGTGTTTCATTGTTTACATTCCCGAAATATGACAGTCAAGCTTTACCATTGGCCTGTGGAGAACTGGGACAACAGAGACTCTTGCCAGGAGGACTTCGCTCAAATTAATGGGGTAATCGTCGCTTTCTCGGTCCGAATCGCTCTCGCTGCTGGTGGCCATGATTGTAAACAATGTGCAGATGTGAGGAGCTCCACAACCTGCGACGTCACGCTACTTCCGGTACAGGCAAGGCTTTTTTATCAGCGACCAAAAGTTGCGAACTTTATCGTCGATGTTCTCTACTAAATCCTTTCAGCAAAAATATGGCAATATCGCGAAATGATCAAGTATGACACATAGAATGGACCTGCTATCCCCGTTTAAATAAGAAAATCTCATTTCAGTAGGCCTTTAAGTCTCAAAGGAATACAACCTGTAGAGGCACTTCCTGACAAAACATCTACAATTTGATGTCCGGGCCCCCGACCCCTTGGACCCTTGAAACTGCAGCCCTCTTCATTATGTAGTTGAATAATCCTGGTGTAGGTGCTTTTCTCACCAACCAACGTCTTGTCTTTCGTTGCCAGATCGCGGAGAGCCACTGACAACCTCGTTCCTTGCTTTTCCTCTTCTAATCTAATCTAATTTATTTTCCTCAAGTAGTATTTTGGAGCACTGGTGCCATGGTAACAACCTGAGGTGGGCGTACTCTACTGATGCAATGATGCTGCGTTTTAGAGGCTGGTGGTTTGCTTCATGCCCACATACAAAATGGACATTCACTCAATTAAAGACCTGCTCATTTCACATCACGCACACTGGCTTTTCTTCCTCGTAAATGACGGCAAAAAGTCTGCTGTGAACAGGATTAAGGTGGCGTGCATGTCCTCTTTCTGTCACTTGTGTATTCTGATGCTACAGGTCACATGGTTCTGACCAGTTCTCTCTCTCTCCCTCTGTACCTCGCATGCCTGCAAACAATAGACCCCCTTTTTGCAGATTCCTGCTGTCTGATCGTGTTACGCAACGGAGATTCCGGTTCATCTTCTCTTTTTATCGCTCTCTCTCTCCCTTTTCTTTCATATCTGTGTATGTAGCCTACATGAAAAGCATGAAACAAACCCTCGCATTTGCACATCCTGCTGTGAAAGGATTATTTAAAAGCTCGTCACACAATAAAGAGTAATAAATCAACGGGAGCCAGAGCAGCAGGGGTTGTCTCAGGGCTTTGGAGACAGGAAAACCCGTCCCCGGTCTCACTTACCCAGGAGGACTGCCACTACCACTCATGGTTTAATTGACTGTAGGTCAACGATCTTGACTCTGATCTGGCAACTCAACTCTGTATGTACAATGAACCACCGCCAACGTTATGTTGTGGTTGCAAGCGAGCAATGTGCAAAAGCCACCATTTCATCTGGGGTCTTATTATTGCTCCATCAAGGCAGAACTATTATCAATCAATCAATCAAAGTTGATTTATATAGCCGTTAATCACAAGTGTCTCAAAGGGCTGCACAAGCCACAACGACATCCTCGGCTCAGATCCCGCATCAGGGCAAGAAAAAAACTCAACCCAATGGGATACAAAGAGAAACCTTGGGGGGGACCGCAGATGTGGGGACCCCACCCCTGGGCGACCGGTGCAATGGATGCCGAGTGGATCTAGTTAATAATGTGAGAGTCCAGTCCATAGTGGGGCCAGCAGGGTATTATCTTGAGTGGAGACAAGTCAGCAGCGCAGAGACGTCCCCGACTGATGCACAGATAACACCAGTCCGGGTCCTGACTTTGAACAGCTAGCGCAGCATCTGTGGTCACCTAATAACTTCTCCACGCAGGAGAGGGGGGCAGAACAGAAAAGAGACGGCAGATCAACTTGTCTAAAACGGGGGTCTGTTTAAAGGCTAGAGTATACAAATGAGTTTTAAGATGGGACTTAAATGCTTCTACTGAGGTAGCATCTCTAACTGTTACCAGGAGGGCATTCCAGAGTACTGGAGCCTGAATAGAAAACGCTCTATAGCCCGCAGACTTTTTTGGGCTCTGAGAATCACTAATAAGCCGGAGTTCTTTGAACGCAGATTTCTTGCCGGGACATATGGTACAATACAATCAGCAAGATAGGATGGAGCTAGACCGTGTAGTATTTTATACATAAGTAGTAAAACCTTAAAGTCACATCTTAAGTGCACAGGAAGCCAGTGCAGGTGAGGCAGTATAGGCGCAATATGATCAAACTTTCTTGTTCTTGTCAAAGGTCTTGCAGCCGCATTTTGTACCAACTGTAATCTTTTAATGCTAGACAAACGCCTGTAGAGTATAACGACCACAGTGATGATTTCCTACTAAAGTGACCAGCCGCTAGGTGTTGTGGCCCTTTAACTCCTTAGGTGCGACAGATGGCTGGAGCGGCGCCAGAAAGGCTGCAGCTTCGTCCCCGGAGCCCCCCCCTTCCCCCACTGTTGCAAGTCGTATGGTTTCTCTGTTGTAACATGTATATATGTGCTTATCGTGGCTATCAAGTTTATTTTCCTGGCCCCAGACTGAGATCCTCTCAAAGGAGCTTAACGTGGGGTATACTTTTTTTGTTTTAACTCACCCACTCCCCATGTCCTTTTCCCACCTGTATGTCTGCTCTTGAACGGGTCTGTGCTAAAAATGAAATTCCCTTGTATTTGTGCAATGGCAATACAATATGCTTCCTTCCTTCCTAATGCCAGGGGCTGTCCCTACACACAACCAGTGTTTTGAGGAAAATACATACTTCCTATAACAACAAGAGAGCATACAATTAAAGGGAGCCGGCATTACTACTACTGATACATTTGCAAATACCATGTACTTGTGAAGTACTATGAAGAAGCGTTTGTAAATTACTGTTACATATACTGTAATATTGTACATTGTAATTGGGATTTGTTACATATTGTATATATTATATAAAAATATAATATAATATATAATATTATAATATATCAATATATATTATATACCAGTGGTTCTCAACCTTTTTTCAGTGATGTACCCCCTGTGAATTTTTTTTAAATTCAAGTACCCCCTAATCAGAGCAAAGCATTTTTGGTTGAAAAAAAGAGATAAAGAAGTAAAATATAGCACTATGTCATCAGTTTCTGATTTACTAAATTATAACAGTGCAAAATATTGCTCATTTGTAGTGGTCTTTCTTGAACTATTTGGAAAAAAAGATAAGTTTTTATTTATATTCATGAAGGATTTTTGAATTGTTGCTATTTTTAGAATATTGAAAAAAAATCTCACGTACCCCTTGGCATACCTTCAAGTACCCCCAGGGGTACGTGTACCCCCATTTGAGAACCACTGTTATGTACTGTATATATAATATGTAAATATTACATATATGTTATATTTTATATTGCTACTATGTAAACATTTTTGTCTACTTTATACCTGCATTATCCTTTCCATACTTACCCTTTCCATCCTTTGAAACTGAGCTACTGTGTGGAACAATTTCCTTTGTGGATTAATAAAGTTTCTCAATGAATGAAATCCAATTACATTTTACCACAAACGTATTCCTAACAGTTTCCTGCACTGTAACTGATACAAATGTAATGGCAGATTTCACCTTAAAAATGTTTTTTTTTGCAAAGCAGAAGGCACTGGATTCAAATCCCACTCGGATTTGGGGTCGCAAGGTATATAAAAATGTTAGAATGAAGTTTAAAAAATAAAAAAAATCCCTCACAATTTTTCCCCATGTATTTGTTTTAGTACAACGATGCATTGAGAAAAAAATCAGGTTTGATTAAAAAGGTTTAACAATTGTTTTACATGAAGAGTGGAAAAAAGTTGTAATGGCGGTGGTTCTAAATTCAATTTTGCTTAAGACCCCAATTTAGCCTGGGGCTGCCCTGTATATATGCCAGAAAAGTCAAACGGCAATGAACGGTTGAACGATCAGACAAGCTGGTATCGATTGGCTTAGCCTGTGACAAGCTGTTATCAATTGAATCTATTGATTTTTTTACATTCTCACTGACATTAAATACAAATAGTGTCACTTTCAGCTCGATACAGGAAGTCTACTTTTGTGTCTAAATCTTGGACGGTTCAAATTTTTGTTGGCAACTACTGCGAACCTGTTAACGACAAAGGCAGAGCCCAAAACGTACTCTGCAAGGACCATCCCTAGCTCCATTTTAACTTTGCCCTCGATATCTTAGTGTGTTTTTGTGTCTCCTACGCAGCTATTGTGCAAAGATTACATAAGTAGCACCCGCCCGTTGATGCCGGAACCTCACCTAAGCTGCCAAACTCTGTCTTTCCAAATCTGCTTCTATTTTTCCCCAAATTCATGAGCCGCAGGGTTCATATGCGGTACTTTGTTTGCCGTCCATTAGTCTGCAAATGGATGGTTTCAGCACATCCACCGCAGATGCAAACAGACGCTGCTGCATTTCGCTGTCGGAATTGCGTGACAAAGCAAGTGACATCATTTTGCAAGTGCTCACAGCTGATTGTGGCTTACAGTACTGAGCTCTTTGCTGGCATCTACTGTGATCTGGATGGATCACAGAGGGCCCCTGGTGGCTCATATTTTAATCCTCTTTTTGGCTGAAAGGTCTCCAGAGGATCTCCAGCGGGGACGTCACTCGGATTGAATAATACGAGGGCTTCAAATTAAGCTTAATCAAATAAGTCCTTATTTGAAGAACATTTATCAGGACTTGTTATTTGGCTCTAGTTTCCTTTCCTGTCTTCTCTGGAAGACCCCCCGCCTCTTCTCTCTTCAGAGTAGCTTCTGTTTATTGGAAACAATGACACTCTAAATAAGTTGATTCGGCATCTAAACACATTATTTCTTCCGTGTAAAGCAGGGGACCCAAACTTTCGGCCTGCAGGCCCATATTCTGTGGCCCTCTAACATTTAACCTCTAACCCTCGGCAACCCAAAATGTTGAAAGAATAAAATAGACAATAAAATAAACAACAAAAATAAATAAACACTAAAAATGAAAAAATAAAAAATAAAAATAAATTGATTAATTAATAAAAAATAATAAATAATACAAAATAAAATAAATACATAAAATAAATAAAATAAAATAAATACAAATCAAAAAAATAAAAATCTGTCCGGAGCCGCAAGTAATGTAAAGCTTTATACAAGTGTTATAATGAAGGCAACACATGATGTAAGCAGGGCCGGCCCGTGGCATAGGCCGTATAGGCAAATGCTAAGGGCGCCGTCCATCAGGGGGCGCCACGCCAGTGCCACAAATGTTGGAGGTAAAAAAAACCAAAAAAAACCTATTATTTCTAAATACATAAAATAATCCCACGTTAATTAAAATGCAAAGTAAAGCCTATTTAATAGAAATATTATTTGTTACAACATTACGCCCCCCCTCCCCCGGCACAGTGCGCCCCCTCCCTTCCCGTATCATGACTCTTTTTGGACGTCACCACATCAAAAAATCAACACAAGATGTCAAAACGGCCAAAACTGTCAGGTGCCCAGGGAAGAAAAAAGAGAAAAGAAGAGGAGAAACGAGAAAAAGACAGAGGTAGCAGGTAGGTAACGTTAGCCTACATGAAATTATTTGTCTGTTACAGAATGTGATAGGATCCTGGCTTTTTAGTATTAAGCTAATGTTACATGATTCGGCATTTGCTAATCAATAAATAGCTAGTTCTGTTTTAACGTCGGGTTAATATTGTGGAGGGGGCTAAATTGTTATGGAAAATAATAATGTAACGTTAGGTAATTACAGTACTCCCTGGTGTACAGTCATTTGTAAGTCATTCTAGTTAATGCAATATTAAAAAGCACAAATAGAGAACTCTGTAGGATCCCCTTTTTTTGTAATATAGTTGTTAAAGTCATACTGGTTTGATATCTTGTTTTGTGCAGTGCCTTATTTATATTGTATTTTTAATTTATTTTATGCAACTTGTTGACACGTTTTATTTTGTGTTCATGTATGTAAAAAATATTGTATTTCATATATTCATTTGTTATTTTTTGTATTCATTTATTTATCCATATTTTTTTGTATCTTGTTAACTATTCTGATTGTTAATTTGCTTTCTTTAAGTAAAAAAAAAGGTCAAAGACAAAGCTATTCGGTTTCTTGTGAGTATATACACTTCACTGCCGATGTGGGGGGGCACCACCTAAAATCTTGCCTAGGGCGCCAGATTGGTTAGGGCCGGGCCTGAAGCGTCCATATTAGTCATATTAGCCTACTATCAAAATGACTACGTGTCGCAGGCTGACGCAAATCTTCGTTGACAGAAATATTTGAAATGTAATATTTATTCTACACATTTTGACGACGTTGGAAAACATTACTAAAACGGAGGCTTTTCAGAGGGTGTGATAACTCCTGGAAATTACTGGCTTAGAATGGCCAAAGGTAAAGATGAGTGTGTTCAAGTTGAAGGAAACGGAAACTGCAACTAAAATGACCTCAAATATAGCTAAAATATGAGGCATATCAATCAATCAATCAATGTTTATCTATATAGCCCTAAATCACAAGTGTCTCAAAGGGCTGCACAAGCCACAACGAAATCCTCGGTTCAGAGCCCACATAAGGGATAGGAAAAACTCACAACCCAGTGGGATGTCAATGTGAATGACTATGAGAAACCTTGGAGAGGACCGCAGATGTGGGTGATCCCCCCCCCTCTCTAGGGGAGACCGGATGCAATGGACGTCGAGTGGGTCTAGTATAATATTGTGAAAGTCCAGTCCATAGTGGATCTAACATAATAGTGAGAGTCCAGTCCATAGTGGGGCCAGCCGGAGACCATCCCGAGCGGAGACAGGTCAGCAGCACAGAGATGTCCCCAACAATGCACAGGCGAGCGGTCCACCCCGGGTCCCGACTCTGGACAGCCAGCACTTCATCCATGGCCACCGGACCGTGGATAATGATGCAATATGTACATACAGTTAGCATAAATAGCATGTTAGCATCGATTAGCTTGCAGTCATGCAGTGACCAAATATGCCTGATTAGCACTCCACACAAGTCAATAACATCAACAAAGCTCACCTTTGTGCATTCACGCACAGCATAAAAAGTTTGGTGGACATATAGAGACAAAGACGGAGTGGCATGAAACACGTCTTACTGTGGCAGCATCAAGGAAAGTTGTACATGTAAAACAAACTACGGTGCGTTCAAGGACTTCCGAAATTAGGACAAAATGGCGCGCGGCAAATACTCTCATCAGTGAAGCATGTTTAATGTAAAGAGTGGGATTTTTAACAATTAGGAAGGTTTGTGTCATGTTTGTCCTCCTACAGAAACAATATTAAAACACAAAATATATTTTTTTCCCCCATCTTTTTGTCCATTTTCATACATTTTGAAAAAGCTCCAGGGAGCCGCTAGGGTGGCGCTAAAGAGCCACACGTTGCAGACCCCCGGTTTAGTGTAATTGCGGCCGTCACACCCTTTATGGAGAGAAATGTTTGTCTTTTTTTATGCAATCAAACAAAACAGGAATTTGCAAACAAAAACATTTGTAAACAGAAGGAATGGATTTGAAATAAAAATATATATAATTAGATATGGTTATGGTGTTAGTTTATTTCAAACATGCATACAATTACAATATGATTCATCACCTATTTCCAGTTTGTCATTACATGTCCAGAAAGGAGTAGGAAGAAGCGACAGTGAATAAACAAATGAATACATGACTAAGTAAGTAAATAAATACATGAGTCAGTCAATTACATAAATAAACAATAAACAAAGTTTTCATAAATACATAGTTACGTAAGTTTTGATCCACATAATGAGAGGACTTTTCAATAAGGTTTAAAATGTTAATTAAATAAATATTCTTCCTTTGTAGTTAGTCGATTAGCTCGCAGTCATGCAGTGACCAAATATGCCTGATTAGCAATTTGAGTTTGAACAGTTCCTTAAACAGGATCATATTAGTACATTCTTTGACTTATTTGCTTAATCCATTCTATAATTTAATTCTACACACTGTTATACTAAAGCAGGGGTCACCAACCTTTTTGAAACCAGGAGCTACTTCTTGGGTACTGATTAATGCGAAGGGCTACCAGTTTGATACACACTTCAATAAATTGCCAGAAATAGCCAATTTGCTCAATTTACCTTTAACTCTATGTTATTATTAATAATTAATGATATTTACACTTAATTGAACGGTTTAAAAGAAGAGAAAACACACAAAAAAAATGACAATTAAATTTTGAAACATAGTTTATCTTCAATTTCGACTCTTTAAAATTCAAAATTCAACCGAAAAAAAGAAGAGAAAAACTTAAAAGAATTTATGGAACATCATTACTCATTTTTCCTGATTAAGATTAATTTTAGAATTTTGATGACATGTTTTAAATAGGTTAAAATCCAATCTACACTTTGTTAGAATATATAACAAATTGGACCAAGCTATATTTCTAACAAAGACAAATCATTATTTCTTCTAGAATTTCCAGAACAAAAATTTTAAAAGAAATTCAAAAGACTTTGAAATAAGATTTACATTTGATTCTACAGATTTTCTAGATTTTACAGAATAATTTTTTTGAATTTTAATCATAATAAGTTTGAAGAAATATTTCACAAATATTCTTCGTCGAAAAAAACAGAAGCTAAAATGAAGAATTAAATTAAAATGTATTTATTATTCTTTACAATAAAAATAAATAAATACTTGAACATTGATTCAAATTGTCAGGAAAGAAGGGGAAGGAATTTAAAAGGTAAAAAGGTATATGTGTTTAAAAATCCTAAAATCATTTTTAAGGTTGTATTTTTTCTCTAAAATGGTCTTTCTGAAAGTTATAACAAGCAAAGTAAAAAAATTAATGAATTTAAACAAGTGAAGACCAAGTCTTTAAAATATTTTCTTGGATTTTCAAATTCTATTTGAGTTTTGTCTCTCTTAGAATTAAAAATGTCAGGCAAAGCGAGACCAGCTTGCTAGTAAATAAATAAAATTTAAACAATAGAGGCAGCTCAGTGGTAAGTGCTGCTATTTCAGCTATTTTTAGAACAGGCCGGCGGGCTACTCATCTGGTCCTTATGGGCTACCTGGTGCCCGCGGGCACCGCGTTGGTGACCCCTGTACTAAAGGTTTTAAGTGTTGTACGTGCATACAAATGTTCTAAATTAGATTGTTCTCTAAGATTATATTTCTCTTTTTTTTGTTGAGAAGAATTGTTGCACATTCCCACATTATAGACTATGTTCGCTGTTAAACCATGTGGAGGTCTTGCTCCTCCGGGTTCTCTGGACCGCCAATGACGGACATGACAGCCGCGTTCATCTTTGTGAACAATGATTTCCTTTTCAATACGTTGTGCTTTTCAGCCATGTTAAAGTCTCTCGCTCGTTCTCTACCATCCACCGACCATCCTCTCCTTCCCGACTGCTGCCTTTAACAGAGCGACAGGTGATCAGACAAACACTCGCAGCTGTGTCACTAGTCTCGAAGCCGATCCTGACACACCCCGCTTCGCTGCAGGTCCGCAGGCCACGCCACCCCACAAACCACTAATAGTAACATGAGCTTTGAGTTTTTAGCTTTGAAAAATTTAAATGTGAGCAAATTGCAAACAGCGCCTAGATTTTAATTTTTTTTAGAAAGGACTGCAAACATATACAATGGATAAAAAAATACAATAAAAAATACTAAAAAAGTAAATACAATAGCAAACATAAAAATAATTATAAAACAAAAAAAAATGTTGGTTACTTATCTTTTTTTATTTTTGTTACTACTCAACTTTAATATTGCATGTGAAGCTTACAAGGCATTTAACTTATTGTACAGAGAAGGCCCACATCCACAAGATTGAAGTTGAGATGTAACCAGAAAAAAAAAAAAAGTAACCAAAAAGATAAAACATTTGCAACTAAAATTTGTTTGCAAATCCATTTTTTGCTGGGCTCCATCATAAGACATACATCTATATTCCGACCAGGGTAGCTAGTAATTAAATGTAGCATGGTGATCTCAAATCTCACTTGAAAGAACACTAACTACAATAATGATTCCCGAGCGTGGCCACCGCTGCTGCTCACTGCTCCCCTCCCCTCCCAGGCGGTGGAGCAAGGTGGATGGGTCAAATGCAGAGGGTAATTTCACCACACCTCGTGTGTGTGTGTGTGACTATCAGAGGTACTTTAACTTTAACTTTAATGGTGCAAACAGCATAACAAACACACTTTGGGCACCACAAAGAGCAACTTCATGTAAGCAAGCGGGAGTGTCGCATGGTTTAAACACGATTCTGAAAGGAATACTTCATCCGGCCCAGCCTCTCCTTGACTCTACCACTAGCGTCTACCAGGTAAATTGAGTTTAAGACCCCTGATGTAAACTTATTTATTTATGCTTGCCACTGTTGTCTACTATGCATACGGAGTCTAAAACCAAATAGTGTGCTCAAACTCATGTTGACACTGATAGCACAAATGATAATAATACAGGCAGACTACATATATTTTTTTAGCATATGCACATTGGATTGGTTTACTTCCAAAATGAATACATCATATCCTTTTGATTCGTCAGAAACGTCGGTGGAAAACCCTCGCTGCGTCACAGAATATGCAACATGTGTCTATAGACAGGCTACATGTAATGGTTGTTACATTTATTATTATTAATATTCTTACATTTTTATATGAAATCACTATGCATAGTTTAAAATGTGTGAAGGACCAACCAATTCAAGAGTTAAACGTATGGACAATGCTGAAGAAACAAGTCTATGTCAGAAAAACCAACACATTTAGCTGAACTGCACCAATTTTGTCAAGAGGAGTGGTCACAAATTCAAGCAGAAGCTTGTGGATGGCTACCAAAAGCGCCTTATTGAGTGTCCACACGTTTAAGTCAGGACTTTGGGTAGGCCATTCTAAAACCTTAATTCTATCCTGATTTAGCCATTCCTTTACCACTTTGAACGTGTGTTGGGGGTCACTGTCCTGTCGGAACACCCAACTGCGCCCAAGACCCAACCTCCGGGCTGATTATGTTAGGTTGTCCTGAAGAATTTGGAGGTAATCTTCCTTTTTCATTGTCCCATTTACTCTGTGTAAAGCACCAGTTCCATTGGCAGCAAAACAGGCCCAGAGCATAATACTACCACCACCATGTTTGACGGTAGGCATGGTGTTCCCGGGGTTAAAAGCCTCACCTTTTCTCCTCCAAACATATTGCTGGGTATTGTGGCCAAACAGCTCCATTTTTGTTTCATCTGTCATCACATGGACAAAGATAAGACCTTCTGGAGGAAAGTTCTGTGGTCAGATGTGGTATAAAACCAACACATTTAGCTGAACTGCACCAATTTTGTCAAGAGGAGTGGTCAAAAATTCAACCAGAAGCTTGTGGATGGCTACCAAAAGCGCCTTATTGCAGTGAAACTTGCCAAGGGACATGTAAGCAAATATTAACATTGCTGTATGTATACTTTTGACCCATTTTCAGTAGACCCATAATAAATTCATAAAAGAACCAAACTTCATGAATGTTTTTTGTGTGACCAACAAGTATGTGCTCCAATCACTCTATCACAAAAAAAAGAGAGTTGTAGAAATGATTGTAAACTCAAGACAGCCATGACATGATGTTCTTTACAAGTCTATGTCAACTTTGGACCGCGACTGTAGCCCATGTGGTCCTTCATGCACTCACAAAACAACATGGACCTGCTGAAAGATGGATGAAGTGAGCTAAAATACATAATGGTGATTAATTATGCACTCACTGTGACTGTACACATGTTGGCATGTAAGTAAAGTAAGCAATGTTTACTGATTGGAGAAGACATGTGTATTTCTCTGCATATACCTCTAGAGGGTGCTGTCGTCCTTTATATAAAGCTTTGCTGAACCGCCATACAAGTGCGACATAGCAATATATAGGCCATACATACCTAAATATTTCACTGAATGGAGAAACCTGGTCAATGTAAAACAAATGTTTTATAAATATATATATTTGAGACAATTCCTAGTTTGTGAGTGTGCATGCTTGATTAGTGTATTGACTATGTAAGAACATGACTTGCACCTGGCTCGCTGACAACAAGCTATCCATCCACTTGGGTAAAACAGAATCCATCCTGTTTGGGTCCCACATCAACCTCAAGAAAGTCAATGACTTCACCATAAAAGTGGGTGACATTGTTATCACCAGGAAAGATGAGGTCACCTACCTAGGTTCCATTCTAGAGGCTAACCTTTCCTGTGATAAAATGGCAACCAAGGTAATCAGAAAGGTTATCCAACGAACGAGATTTCTCTACAGAATCTCCTCTCTGGTCAACAAAAGCACCTTGAGGATTCTGGCGGGAACTCTCGTTCAACCCTTTTTCGATTATGCATGCAACTCCTGGTACCCTAGCGCCTCCAAAACCCTCAAGTCTAAACTCCAAACATCTCAGAACAAGCTAGTCAGGTTACTGCTAGACCTCCACCCCAGATCCCACCTCACTCCTACCCACTTCTCTAAAGTGGGCTGGCTCAAGGTGGAGGACAGAGTTAAACAACTTGCACCGAGCCTAGTCCATAAAATCCGCTACACCTCCCTGATACCGAAGTACATGTCAAACTACTTCCTTAACGTAAATGACCGCCATAACCACAACACCAGGGGGAGCTCCACTAACCACGTTAAACCCAGATTCCGAACTAACAAAGGTCTTAACTCATTCTCTTTCCATGCCACATCAATGTGGAATGCGCTCCCAACAGGTGTAAAAGAAAGGGCATCTCTATCCTCCTTCAAAACCGCAATAAAAGTTCACCTCCAGGCAGCTACAACCCTAAACTAACACCCTCCCCGGATTGCTAACAATCAAATGTAAACAATCAAATGCAGAAACTTTTTCTTATGCCTTCTGATCTCTCTCTCTCTCTCTCTCTCTCTCTCTCTCTCTCTCTCTCTCTCTCTCTCTCTCTCTCTCTCTCTCTCTCTCTCTCTCTCTCTCTCTCTCTCTCTCTCTCGCTCTCTTTCTCTCTCTCTATATATATGTCCACTACTTGCTGTCCATATCCTACCCCCCGCCCCCTCCACACCCCTGATTGTAAAGAATGTAAATAATTAATTGTGATTATCTTGTGTGATGACTGTATTATGATGATAGTATATATGATAGTATATATCTGTATCATGAATCAATTTAAGTGGACCCCGACTTAAACAAGTTGAAAAACTTATTCGGGTGTTACCATTTAGTGGTCAATTGTACGGAATATGTACTTCACTGTGCAACCTACTAATAAAAGTCTCAATCAATCAATCAATCAATGAGAAAACAGCCCAGGTGATCTTTATTTACTTTTTACTTTTTAAATTCGATCTCAATTCTGTACACTGCTGCTGGAATTTTAATTTTCCTGAGGGAACTCTCCTGAAGGAATCAATAAAGTACTGTCTATCTATCTATCTATCTATCTATCTATCTATCTATCTATCTATCTATCTATCTATCTATCTATCTATCTATCTATCTATCTATCTATCTATCTATCTATCTATCTATCTATCTATCTATCTATCTATCTATCTTTTCTGATGTCCAACATGACCTGATACGTAATATTTGTTTGCAAAATGAAAGGACATGAACATCTGCCTTGTTTTATTTGCACAATTTTACAATTATTGTTGTAGCATTTTCCAGTTCAATATTTTTAGCTTTGACTGCAAAAAACTGAAATCTAAGTAAGATTAAATATCTCAAATAAGGGTGATATTTTCTTATTTTCTGTCTGAGAAGATAATTCTTCTCACTAAGCAGATTGTTAGAGTGTTTTACTAAGCAGATTGTTAGAGTGTTTTACTTGTTTTAAGGGTTTTGGTCCTAAATGATGTCAGTAAGATATTACAGCTTGTTGCTGAGATTTGATGACCTATATTGAGTAAAACATGCTTGAAACTAGAATATCAACTGTTGCAAAGCTGTGTCATCAACACTCACAAGTGCACATAGCATGATGTCAAGATAATGGCACTAGCATTTAGTTAATTTAAGAATATTTTCCAACATATTGAGCCAAAAGGTCTCATTTTTTTCTACCAAGAAAAGTGCACTTGTTATTAGTGAGAATATACTTATTTTAAGGTATTTTTGGTTTCATTGAGGTTAGCTAATTTGACTTGTTTTGGAAAGTCTTGACAAGCCGAATTTTCTTGTTCTATTGGCAGATAATTTTGCTTACTTCAAATAAAATACCCCTCATTTTTCAATTTTTTTTTCTTGTTTTTGAACACTGACTTTTTGCAGTGTAGTGCATTTGCAGATGACCCCTCACCTATTTTGTCCTTCATACCTGTTGGAAGTTTGGTGGCCATGTGTGTGCTCTACTTGGACCAAATGTGGATTGTTGTGGCGATAATTGTACAGAACCAACTTTTGGAGAAAAAAAATCTACTCCCAAGTGGGCCGGACTGGTAAAATCACGGCACGATAACTTAAAAATAAAGACAACTTCAGCACTGCAAAAAGTCAGTGTTTAAAAACAAGAAAAAAAGTGAGGGGTATTTTATTTGAACTAAGCAAAATTATCTGCCAATACAACAAGAAAATTCGGCTTGTCAAGACTTTCCAAAACAAGTAAAATTAGCTAACCTCAATGAACCCAAAAATACCTTAAAATAAGTATATTCTCACTAATAACAAGTGCACTTTTCTTGGTAGAAAAAAAAGAGACCTTTTTGCTCAATATGTTGAAAAATATTCTTAAATGAAGTAAATGCTAGTGCCATTATCTTGACATAATGATATGCGCTCGGCATTACATTTCTTGAAACCAGCAAACTTATACTAAAAACTAATTTATTGTTCTTAATGGAAAGGCAACAAGGCAAGCGCTTGTTACTCTCGGGGTCTCCTAGCCGCTCAGGCAAATCATATTGTCTAAAAATGCATTTTTCCATGGATAACATGACATCATCGCGCCAAGTGCGTGCTCTTTCAGTCAGTTAGTGCGCATATATAATTTTTTTTTATTGTAATTTTGAAGAATTTACCTGAATGTGCATGAACTATTTCTATTCAAAATTGTTAGAAATGTCACATGTTAAATGTTTAAATATTAACTGTCAGTTTACTGTACTGTGCCAACTGTACTACTATATGAGTGCCTATTTTCTATTGTTTCATTGAAAATAAAACAGCAAAGTCCATTTGGCTGTCATCTGTTTTAATTATGAGACACAATTGTGTCAAAATCATGATTTATTTTTTTTTCATGCTTGAAGTAAGAAAATATTACTTTAAAAAGTACTTTTATGCTTGTGAGTGTTGATGACACAGCTTTGCAACAGTTGATATTCTAGTTTCAAGCATGTTTTACTCAATATAGCTCATCCAATCTCAGCAACAAGCTGTAATATCTTACTGAGATCATTTAGGACCAAAACCCTTAAAACAAGTAAAACACTCTAACATAAAATTCACTTAGTGAGAAGAATTATCTTATCAGACAGAAAATAAGCAAATATCACCCTTATTTGAGATATTTCATCTTACTTAGATTTCAGTTTTTGCAGCGAGATTGTTTTCTTTGTTTGAAAATAGAACAAACATTCTGAAATTGTACAAAGTATAATGTTGTTGGTTATTTTTACACTTACATGTTGCGTTTGATAGTTTTCTATCTTTATTTGTCGTTATTTATATTTTCTGAATAAATAATGTGATAATGCTCATCAGTCAACTCATTGGTGTTAATTTTCAATCTATCAAGATAAAAAAGTAATATCAAAATCAGGACTTCGCTCGCTCAACACTCCCGGTAACACACAACAGCTAATCTCCACACATAGTCGCACACTATGAACCCATTTTGGATTTAGTCACACTCCATACCCTTGTTTAATTATATTATTGTATTGTCATTATATATATATATAATAAAACATAGAGCTACTATGCCCCCTTGTGGTCTGTGCCGTCTACTCCCCCTGTACGTAACAGTTTTTATATTATTAAACTATATCAAAATCAAATAACAGGATATTATTTATGTAGTTTGATCATTTTCCTGTACTAACATCTTGTGGTTTATGTTGTACATCAATCAATCAATGTTTATTTATATAGCCCTAAATCACGAGTGTCTCAAAGGGCTGCACAAGCCACAACGACATCCTCGGCTCAGATCCCACATCAGGGCAAGGAAAAACTCTACCCAATGGTACAATGAGAAACCTTGGAGAGGACCGCAGATGTGGGGACCACCCCCTGGGCGACCGGTGCAATGGACGTCGAGTTGATCTAGCATAATATTGTGAGAGTCCAGTCCATAGTGGATCTAACATAATAGTGAGAGTCCAGTCCATAGTGGATCTAACATAATAGTGTGAGAGTCCAGTCTATAGTGGATCCAACATAATAGTGAGAGTCCAGTCCATAGTGGATCGAGCATAATATTGTGAGAGTCCAGTCCATAGTGGATCTAACATAATAGTGTGAGAGTCCAGTCCATAGTGGATCTAACATGATAGTGTGAGAGTCCAGTCCATAGTGGATCTAACATAATAGTGTGAGAGTCCAGTCCATAGTGGATCTAACATGATAGTGTGAGAGTCCAGTCCATAGTGGATCTAACATAATAGTGTGAGAGTCCAGTCCATAGTGGATCTAACATAATAGTGAGAGTCCAGTCCATAGTGGATCTAACAGAATAGTGTGAGAGTCCAGTCCATAGTGGATCTAACATAATAGTGAGAGTCCAGTCCATAATGGATCTAACATAATATTGTGAGAGTCCAGTCCATAATGGATCTAACATAATAGTGTGAGAGTCCAGTCCATAGTGGATCTAACATAATAGTGAGAGTCCAGTCCACAGTGGATCTAACATAATATTGTGAGAGTCCAGTCCATAATGGATCTAACATAATAGTGTGAGAGTCCAGTCCATAGTGGATCTAACATAATAGTGAGAGTCCAGTCCATAGTGGATCTAACATAATAGTGAGAGTCCAGTCCATAGTGGGGCCAGCAGGAGACCATCCCGAGCGGAGACATGTCAGCAGCGCAGAGACGTCAGCAGCGCAGAGACGTCCCCAATGAGCGGTCCACTCCGGGTCCCGACTTTGGACAGCCAGCGCTTCATCCGTGGCCACCGAACCTGTGCCCCCCCCTCCACGAAGGAGAGGGGGGCAGAGCAGAAAAGAAACGGCAGATCAACTGGTCTAAAAAGGGGGGTCTATTTAAAGGCTAGAGTATACAAATGAGTTTTAAGATGGGACTTAAATGCTTCTACTGAGGTAGCATCTCTAACTGTTACCGGGAGGACATTCCAGAGTACTGGAGCCCGAATAGAAGACGCTCTGTAGCCCATATATAGCATACATATATAGCATCTTCTAAAAAGATACAAATAATTGCTATTGCGACATCCAGTGGACACATTTAGAACAGCAGTTTCATTCAAAAATTTCAGGTTAATTTTTATACTTAGCAAACTCATCCCGCGGGCCGGATGAAACCTGTTGATCCGGCCGTTGGTCCGTTTGTTTGACACACCTGCTTTAAACCGACCCCATTTTCATTTTTTATAATCAACCCATGTGCAATCACAAAACCTTTTTGATACAAATCAGGGTAGCGGTTGGAGAGAAATTTGCTTGTGTTAAAATTCAATTAAATACCCCATTTTGAGCGATACAAGGCTTCCTCTCCATCGCATCACTTTTGCGCTCCCTTTTTCCAATCCGAATCACTTAAGTGTTCTCCATCGACATCCCTCAATGTCCAAAATTATTTGGATCGTTTCACTGCGGGGGTCCGCAGAGCGTATGGGGACATGGTTAAATCCTCGATGGATTATGATGTCCAGATTGTCATTTTGAATTAAAGACAGAGATAAGGAAAATATGAGTGCAAAGCACAAAAAAAGGATCATAAGTAGATTTGGTTGTCAAGAAGAAACAATGTTATAATGAAAAAGGGTAGAGCGAGATAACATATGTGTGTGTGAAGTGGATCCAATCACTAAAATCAGCTTGATTCGTCCTTTTAAAACCTCCTACTGGTCCAACAACTCACCGTTCAAGATGAACAAGAGACCTGTGGACCAGCAGAGGTCTTGGTATCATTTTTAAGTGCAATGTTTCAGAGCAGCTCAGTTAGTTGTTCTGTTCTGAATCTGTCATCATGAATTGATTTACGTGGACCCCAACTTAAACAAGTTGAAAAACTTATTGGGGTGTTACCATTCAGTGGTCAATTGTACGGAATATGTTCTGTACTGTGCAATCTACTATTAAAAGCTTCAATCAATCAATCAATCAATCAAAATCAATGTCAGAAACCTGCCAAATGTGAGCTGCCCACATGGACAGGAAGCGCGTTTGTGGTTGAGAAATTTGGGGATTACTAGAGAAAGTCTAGTCCAGTCTGCGAGGCGATTATGTCGTCATTGAATATTTCAACTCAGATTAGAGCTCTGCAACATATGTGTCCGTCAATGTTCCCTGTGTTGGGCAAATTACTTTAAAAAAGTAATTTAATTAATCATGGAAATACTTCTTCATTGTCATTAGTTACCTGGGAAAGTAATTATTTGTTTACTTTTTTGAAAAACTTTCAAACTTTCTGCTGTAGATGTTTGGAGTTGGGATGTCAGTGAATGCACCTCAACTTAAGAGGTTTTTTTTTAAGATTCTCAGCTAATTGTTTTGCTTCAAATTGATTGATTGATTGATTGAGAAGTTTATTGACATCTTAAAGGCCTACTGAAATGATTTTTTTAAAATTTAAACGGGGATAGCAGATCCATTCTATGTGTCATACTTGATCATTTCGCGATATTGCCATATTTTTGCTGAAAGGATTTAGTATAGAACAGGGGTCACCAACGCAGTGCCCGCGGGCACCAGGTAGCCCGTAAGGACCAAATGAGTAGCCCGCTGGCCTGTTCTAAAAATAACTCAAATAGCAGCACTTACCAGTGAGCTGCCTCTATTTTTTAAATTGTATTTATTTACTAGCAAGCTGGTCTCGCTTTGCTCGACATTTTTAATTCTAAGAGAGACAAAACTCAAATAGAATTTGAAAATCCAAGAAAATATTTAAAGACTTGGTCTTCACTTGTTTAAATACATTCATTTATTTTTTTTACTTTGCTTCTTATAACTTTCAGAAAGACAATTTTAGAGAAAAAATACAACCTTAAAAATGATTTTAGGATATTTAAACACATATACCTATGCAATGACAGACTTCCCACTAACTGACAAAGAAACAGATAACAGATTTGGTGTCCAGTTCAAAGTGTGACATGATTTATTTAAAAATTTGAGAGTTGACTTTTGTATTTTACATGAGTTATTATTTGTACAAACATGGTGCAAAGTAATTCATGATTTGTTAAAAAATGTTAGTGGCTAGCTAGTTAAAATGGGATATTGTGATTTCATAAGACTGTCTTAGAAGTGATCATTTGAAAATGTTCAATTTGAAAAATGTGCACTTAGAGAAAATATAAAAATAAAGTGTTGCATATTGATATTTATCTGTTTCTATATATATTTATTGTGAGAAATCATTAAGATGATCAGTGTTTCCACAAAGATAAATATAATTAATTATTAATAATAACATAGAATTAAAGGTAAATTGAGCAAATTGGCTATTTCTGGCAATTTATTTAAGTGTGTATCAAACTGGTAGCCCTTCGCATTAATCAGTACCCAAGAAGTAGCTCTTGGTTTCAAAAAGGTTGGTGACCCCTGGTATAGAACAACGACGATAAAGTTCACAACTTTTGGTCTCTGATAAAAAAAAGCCTTGCCTGTACCGGAAGTAGCGTGACGTAGTCAGTTGATCGTCTCCTCATATTTTCCTATTGTTTTCAATGCAGCTAGAGCGATTCGGACCAAAAAAGCGACGATTACCCCATTAATTTGTGCGAGGATGAAAGATTCGTGGATGAGGAACGTTAGAGTGACGGACTAGAATGCAGTGCAAGACATATCTTTTTTTCGCTCTGACCGTAACTTAGGTACAAGCTGGCTCATTGGATTCCACACTCTCTCCTTTTTCTATTGTGGATCACGGATTTGTATTTTAAACCACCTCGGATACTATATCCTCTTGAAAATGAGAGTCGAGAACGCGAAATGGACATTCACAGTGACTTTTATCTCCACAACAATACATTGACGAAACACTTTAGCTATGGAGCTAACGTGATAGCATCGTGCTTAACTGCATATAGAAACAAAATAAATAAATCCCTGACTGGAAGGATAGACAGAAGATCAACAATACTATTAAACCATGGACAAGTAAATACACGGTTAATGCTTTCCAGCCTGGCAAAGGTTAAAAATGCTGTTGCTAACGACGCCATTGGAGCTAACGTGATAGCATCGGGCTCAAATGCAGATAGAAACAAAATACATAAACCCCTGACTGGAAGGATAGACAGAAAATCAACAATACTATTAAACCAGGGACATGTAAATACACGGTTAATGCTTTCCAGCCTGGCGAATGTTAACAATGCTGTTGCTAACGACGCCCAGGAATGCAGCGTTCGGACAAAGCGTTCAGGTAAAAACATGATTTATTCACAAAAATAACGCAAAGTACCAAAAAACAGAAAACAAGCAAAAGGAAAAAAAAGTGCCGATCGCACTGGATGCTAAACTAACACTTAGCATAAACTATGGACGAGAAAAACGTACTAACTGTAGCATGAACAAACAAGACTTACGTAGCAAGGCATGAAGCAAACAACTAGAGACAAGGCAAAACTCACGTAACAGGTGCTTGTAGCAAATAATGACGCCAGGCTATTTAAGGCAGGCTTAAATAATGCCTCTGATTAGTGCTCGGGTAGCAGGTGAGCGGCCGAACACTAATCAGAGACAGGTGAACATAATGAGCAACCATGGCAACCAAAAAAAACTCAGGAGGTGCACAAACAGGAACTAAAGGAGTCCAAAACTAACATAAAACACAAAAACATGATCCACATTATTATTAACGGTTTAAAATAGTCAATAATTAATGTACCTATTAAAGGAACATTAACGACCTTATTTTTAATACCGTTACTCCTTACACTGACTGTTCTTCAAGGCAATTGTGGGATCATTGGGTTGGTCACATTTAAGGTAATCCATCCATCCATCTTCAACACCTCTGGTCCTCATATTGTTCACAAGTCAATCAATCAATGTTTATTTATATAGCCCTAAATCACAAGTGTCTCGAAGGGCTGCACAAGCCACAACGACATCCTCGGTTCAGATCCCACATCAGGGCAAGGAAAAACTCAACCCGGTGGGATGACAATGAGAAATATTGTAGAGGACCGCAGATGTGGGGGACCTCTCCTCCCCTAGGGCGACCATTGGCATTGGCTTCAACTCACAGGTAAGTTGAAGCCAATGCCAACTGACTTAAAGGATCCATAGCGTCCAGATGAACGACATTCGACTAACACGTTTTCTGTAAGTAATAGGCAGTCGTTAGTTTTTAAGTAATCGGTACACAACTTACAATACTTGGAGCTCCTCAGTTTCCATCGCCAGACTCGATATACTGCCCCCTCTAGGTGTGACTTCATCGACAGAACTGGAGCCCATGAACTCGATGAACGCACCACATTCACAGACACAAACAAGCTCCATCATGCACACTGTACTGTACCTGCATGAAATTGTTCAGCCCCAAGAAATAACCGCAGAATCACGCAATGTACAGAATATTTTTTCCTGTTGAGGGTATTTTGCTAATTCCTTCCAAGTCCGTGCAAACAAAAAAGATGCAAGCAAAACACACAAAACCAAATTACCTCCAGTCTTTTGTTGGTGACATCGGCAGTGCTTTTGGAGCTAAAAGTGGCCATTCCAAAATGTGCTGAACTTCGTTAGAAAACAAGCCTAAAATTAAAACTGAGTCTATTTCGGAAGGATTTTACAAAATGATAAATGATAACTGGGTTATACTTGTATAGCACTATTCTACCTTCAAGGTACTCAAAGCGCTTTGACAGTATTTCCACATTCACCCATTCACCCACTGATGGCGGGAGCTGCCATGCAAGGCGCTAACCAGCACCCATCAGGAGCAAGGGTGAAGTGTCTTGCCCAAGGACACAACGGACGTGACTAGGATGGTAGAAGGTTGGGATTGAACCCCAGTAACCAGCAACCCTCCGATTGCTGGCACGGCCACTCTACCAACTTCGCCATGCCGTCCCCAAATAAACAAACAGTGTGTTACAATTATTTTGAGGTCCAGAACTGTGAAACAATTGCCAATGGTTGTCACCATTAGTCAATCACACGGCACACACATTGAAGACAAACAAACATTCACATTACATTTGCACAATTTAGAGTAACGTATTTCCTTGAATTGGCGCCGGGAATATGGTATTCGCATGCCTCGAATTACAGCCGGGTCAAACTCGTTTCGCAAAATAATTAGCGCATGCTTGGCACTTCCGCCGGGTCAAATATGAGGCATTAAATGACTCCCGCCTCCTGGTGGTAGAGGGCGCTAGTGATCCTTCTTGCGACTGCTGGTACTGCAGAAGAGTGCTGCAGAAGAAGACAACCGGCAGCAAGAGTGTGCAGCCATTGTTTGCTTGGACTTTTACCATGGAGGATTACATATCTAAAATAAAACAGTTTTCTAAACTGGACTTTCAATCGAAGCAGGAGGTAATACTTAAAAGGAAGATCTCCATTGAGACAGAGAGACTTTTAAAACTGAAGAAAGATAAGGAAGACTTCTATATCGATGCTTTTCTTCAAAAGGAGCTGGCATGGACTCATTTATACCTAAAGGTAAGACGATAATAACTTTTTTTTTTATTAAATGTGATTTTCATAATAAGGTAAGCGCCGGAGTGAGAAGAGGTTTTAAAATAATTAGCGCATGCTTGGCCATCCCGCAGGCTTCTGGTAAGCGCCGGAGTGACAGGAGGTTTTAAATTAATTAGCGCCCCTGCGGCTATTCAAGGAAATACGGTATCCATCCATCCATCCATTTTCTACCGCTTGTCCCTCTCGGGGTCGCGGGAGGCCGGAACCTATCCCAGCTGCATTTGAGCGGAAGGCGGGGTACACCCTGGACGAGTCGCCACCTAATCACAGGGCCAACACAGGTAGACAAACAACATTCACGCTTGCATTATCACACTCGGGCCAATTTTAGTGTTGCAAATCAACCTATCCCCAGGTGCATGTATTTGGAAGTAAGCCAGAGTACCACCTATGCAGTCACGGGGAGAACATGCGGACTCCACGCAGAAAGACTCTGAGCCCGGGAATTGAACCAAGGACATTTAGAGTATCCAATTAACTTGCATCTTTTTGAAATGTGGAAGGGAGCCGGAGTACCTTGAAATAATCTGTGAAGGCACACAAAAAACATACAAAAACTCCATACAAAAATGTTCCAACAGAGTTTCAAACGCCAGACCAATTCAAGTTAGAGAGTTAGATGAATAAACAAAAAAGTGTGCCTGAGGGCATATATTGGCATTGGCATGTATACACTGAATATGGGTTATGGTTTGTGCTTCTGTTCAAGTACCACCTGTCATGATCTGGCAGCACTGCTGCCGACTGTCTGCTTTGTGTTGCAGTGCCTGGTTTTTGGGCAACGGGGTGGAGCCACCTGCATGCACACCTAATACCCATTTCCTCCTGACTACTTATCTCTCCAGTCTATTTACTCAGCGCACGTAGATTCTTAATGGTTAACCTTTCCAGTCGTGTTCTTCTCCCCTGCCCTGGCTCCTCCGAGCGCAACATCTGTGGTCACCTAATAACCTCTCCACGCAGGAGAGGGGGGAAAAGCAGAAAAGAGACGGCAGATCAACTGGTCTAAAAGGGGGTCTATTTAAAGGTTAGAGTATACAAATGAGTTTTAAGATGGGACTTAAATGCTTCTACTGAAGTAGCATCTCTAACTGTTACCGGGAGGGCATTCCATAGTACTGGAGCCCCAATAGAAAACACTCTATAGCCTGAACACTTTTTTTGGGTTCTGGGAATCACTAAAAAGCCAGAGTTTTTCGAAAGCAGATTTCTTGTCGGGACATATGGTACAATACAATCAGCAAGATAGGATGGAGCTAGACCGTTTAGTATTTTATACGTAAGTAGTAAAACCTTAAAGTCGCATCTTAAGTGCACAGGAAGCCAGTGCAGGTGAGCCAGTATAGGCGTAATATGATCAAACTTTCTTGTTCTTGTCAAAAGTCTATCAGCCACATTTTGTACCGACTGTAGTCTTATGCGAATGCAATAGAGAAGACGCTCGTGAGGATAGCGGATACCATCCTGCTTCGCCTAAGCGAGCGATATCGACCGCGACAGGAGTTAATCAATCAACCAATCAATCAATCAATCAATCAATGTTTATTTATATAGCCCTAAATCACAAGTGTCTCAAAGGGCTGCACAAGCCACAACGACATCCTCTGTACAGAGCCCACATACGGGCAAGGAAAAAGTCACCCCAGTGGGACGTCGGTGTGAATGACTATGAGAAACCTTGGAGAGGAGCGCATATATGTGGGTAAACCCCCCCCCCCCCCTCTAGGGGAGACCGAAAGCAATGGATGTCGAGTGGGTCTGACATAATATTGTGAAAGTCCAGTCCACAGTAGATCCAACACATCAGCGAGAGTCCAGTCCATAGTGGGGCTAGCAGGAAACCGTCCCGAGTGGAGACGGGTCAGCAGCGCAGAGATGTCCCCAACCGATGCACAGGCTAGCGGTCCACCCGGGGTCCCGACTCTGGACAGTCAGCACTTCATCCATGGCCACCGGACCTGTGCATCTCCCCGTTGAGAAGAGGGGAGCAGAGGAGAGAAGAAAAGAAACGGCAGATCAACTGGTCTAAAAAGGGGGTCTATTTAAAGGCTAGATTATACAAATGAGTTTTAAGATGGGACTTAAATGGTTCTACTGAGGTAGAGTACTGGAGCCCGAATAGAAAACGCTCTATAGCCCGCAGACTTTTTTTTGGCTCTGGGAATCACTAATAAGCCGGAGTTCTTTGAACGCAGATTCCTTGTCGGGACATATGGAGTTAACCGGACCATAACCACCACTCGTCAGCCCAGCGACACCACTGAGGCGCCCTTTGCAGCTCGGAGAACAAGCAAATTTGTCGGCAATGATTACGCCTCTGCCGCAACTGTGGAAGCCCGCACCACCATACCGCCAACGGACTTCACTCGCACTCGCCGCTCCTCAAGCTTCTTCTTTTATTTCCCTGTCAGAAGGTGTATAGCACACCTTCGCAAACACTTTCTCCTCTGATCTTAAATCACCATTTGCTATAAACGTGATTGTTGCATATTGCGACGCGTCAGTTGGTCGTAAATCCAATAACAGGCAGGGTAAAAAATCCTGATGCATAGTGAATGGTTCACAAACTGGGGTAGTTATTGCACAAATTCTGATAATCACTTTGTAGCAGGTGTTTTGAGCTGACTGTTTTTAGACCCTTTCAAATTTTCTTGTAATCAGGCCATATTTTTCTGTATATTAGATGAACTCTTTACCTGACATGTTTCCTGCAGTTACCTGCAGTCTCCTTCAGAAGGGTCACCTGACCACTGTGACGTGTTGCCTTTCAGTTGTTCTTATAGGCGTGGCCAACCAGGCAGACCTGTCAAGTCTACCTGGTTGGCTACCCCCCGCCGCTTGATGGTTAATGGAGGAGGGAGTACCAGGTATGCGAGAGCATGAATGCTCCCTCATCCCGATTGATGGTTTCCTTGTGCCGCTTCCTTGGTTCGATCGCCTCCTTAATCTATCGTTTGAATTTGTTACTATCTGTCGAGATGATTTTGCTGTTGCAAAGACAAGACAAGAAATGCAATGTCGTTTACTAAATCCCGTATAAATCATACATCGGAGAAACCGGGAGGACATTCAACACAAGGAAGAAAGATCTTTAGAAAGAATGCGAAAAAGAGACAACTGGAAGGTTTACAAGAAGCCTAAAACAAAAATCCCAACAGGAAATCTTAAAATCAGCCATATCAGATCATTGCAAAAATAAATAACCACATCATGGACTTGGACAACAGCAAAATCATCGGGACAGAAAGTAACAAATTCAAACAATGGATTAAAGAGGCGATCGAACCAAGGAAGCGGCCCAAGGAAACCATCAATCGGGATGAGGAAGCATTCAGGCTCTTGCATACCTGGGACTCCCTCCTCCATTAACCATTAGCGGCGGGGGGATGGGGCTAGCCAACCAGGTAGACTTGACAGGGCCGCCTGGTTGGCCACGCCTATAAGAACAGCTGAAAGGCAACGCGTCACAGTGGTCAGGTGACCCTTCTGAAGAAGACTGCAGATGGCATCTAATATATCTAATATACCGAAAAATATGGTCTGATTACAAGAAAATCTGAAAGGGTATACGATTAAGAAGACATAATGAACCTTTTTGAGCAATGTTTCTAGACCGCTTTCACATGTTGACATGCCCACATATAAGAATCAGTCTGCGGACTCCTTTGAATGTGACTATTTTTTAAGATGTCTGCTGTGTCGTGGATTCATGTAAAATAGTATTTTCGTAGTATTAAGCCCTTGAATGTTGCCATCCATTCAGGTCATCATAATCTAAGTTCGTTGAATCGATCGTAACTGGAATTTTCAGATGGTTTTAGAAGACATTCCACCTCTCATCTGAGCAGGCGTCGTCAGTCCTTGCTCACAGACTTAGATACACTGCAACAACTGAAATCCAAGTAAGATTAAATATCTCAAATAAGGGTGATATTTGCTTATTTTCTGTCTGATAAGATAATTCTTCTCACTAAGCAGATTTTATGTTAGAGTGTTTTACTTGTTTTAAGGGTTTTGGTCCTAAATGATCTCAGTAAGATATTACAGCTTGTAGCTGAGATTTTATGACTTATATTGAGTAAAACATGCTTGAAACTAGAATCTCAACTGTTGCAAAGCTGTGTCATCAACACTCACAAGTATAAAACTACTTTTTTAAAGTAATAATTTCTTATTTCAAGCATGAAAAAAAAAATCATGACTGACACAATTGTGTCTCATCATTAAAACAGATGACAGGCAAATGGACTTTGCTGTTTTATTTTCAATGAAACAATAGAAAACACATACTCATATAGTAGTACAGTTGGCACAGTACAGTAAACTGACAGTTAATATTTAAACATTTAACATGTGACATTTCTAACAATTTTGAATAGAAATAGTTCATGCACATTCAGATAAATTCCTCAAAATTACAATTAAAACATTTTTGGCCGGGGGCCGGGCTGTATATATGCGCACTAAATGACTGAAAGAGCACGCACTTGGCGCGATGATGTCATGTTATCGATGGAAAAATGCATTTTTAGATAATAAGATTTGCCTGAGCGGCTAGGAGACCCCGAGAGTAACAAGCGCTTGCCTTGTTGCCTTTCCATTAAGAACAATAAATTCGTTTTTAGTATAAGTTTGCTGGTTTCAAGAAATGTAATTTTCAAGCGCATATCATAATGTCAAGATAATGGCACTAGCATTTAATTGATTTAAGAATATTTTTCAATATATTGAGCAAAAAGGTCTCATTTTTTTTTTTTCTACCAAGAAAAGTGCACTTGTTATTAGTGATAATATACTTATTTTAAGGTATTTTTGGGTTCATTGAAGTTAGCTATTTTTCTTGTTTCGGAAAGTCTTGACAAGACACATTTACTTGTTCTATTGGCAGATATTTTAGCTTAGTTGAAGTAAAATACCCCTATTTTTTGTTTTGTTTTTCTTGTTTTTGAACACTGACTTTTTGCAATGTAGGACAGCTCCAGTCTGAGAGGATGGTGCATGATCCAATAGTGGGGACATGCCCAAAAAAGTATATGGTTCCGCTCTAATGTGATGCTAAACAATAGTTGGATTCAATGAGAGCTATCGTCTTTTAAAGGCCTACTGAAAGCCACTACTAGCGACCACGCAGTCTGATAGTTTATATATCAATGATGAAATCTTAACATTGCAACACATGCCAATACGGCCGGGTTAGATTAGTAAAGTGCAATTTTAAATTTCCCGTGAAATATCCTGCTGAAAACGTCTCGGTATGATGACGTTTGCGCGTGACGTCACGGATTGTAGCGGACATATTGGGACACCATTGTGGCCTGCTATTGTTTTCATTGCAAAATTCCACAGTATTCTGGACATCTGTGTTGGTGAATATTTTGCAATTTGTTCAATGAACAATGGAGACAGCAAATTAGAAAGCTGTGGAGAACTGGGACAACAGAGACTCTTACCAGGAGGACTTTGAGTTGGATAGAAACTTCAAACCCTTGTTACGTTGAATGAGTTTAAAGCTTCTGTGAAAGGACTGCAGTCTACCTTGTCTGTATGCACATGTGTTATGTGAGCAAGTTTTAATGTCGTAAATGTGATGTTTTATGTATTTGTTCACTGTTTTTAATGTAACCTTGCTGCTGCCCTCTTGGCCAGGTCTCCCTTGGAAAATAGATCTTTGATCTCAATGGGATTTTACCTGGTTAAATAAAGGCTAATAAATAAATAAATAGATAGCAGATGCGATACCGTGATTACGCAGCTGCGGCTTCCAAACATTTGATAGCTTGCCCGTACGTGCGTGCCGCTATGTGCACGTCACGTACGTAACTTTGGGGACTTTGGGGAAATATATGTGTTGTATGAACTTTGCAGAGGTGAACGGTACTTTGGGCTGTGGGATTGAGTGTGTTGTGCAGGTGTTTGAGTTGTAATGGCGGGTTATATGGACGGGAGGGGGGAGGGGTTTGTTATGCGGGATTAATTTGTGGCATATTAAATATACGCCTGGTTGTGTTGTGGCTAATAGAGTACATATATGTCTTGTGTTTATTTACTGTTTTAGTCATTCCCAGCTGAATATCAGGTCCCACCCACCTCTCACAGCATCTTCCCTATCTGAATCGCTTCCAATGCCCTCTAGTCCTTCACTTTCACTTTCCTCATCCACAAATCTTTCATCCTCGCTCAAATTAATGGGGAAATTGTCGCTTTCTCGGTCCGAATCGCTCTGGCTGCTGGTGGCCATGATTGTAAACAATGTGCAGATGTGAGGAGCTCCACAACCTGTGACGTCACGCTACTTCCGGTACAGGCAAGGCTTTTTTATCAGCGACCAAAAGTTGCGAACTTTATCGTTGATGTTCTCTACTAAATCCTTTCAGCAAAAATATGGCAATATCGCGAAATGATCAAGTATGACACATAGAATGGACCTGCTATCCCCGTTCAAATAAGAAAATCTAATTTCAGTAGTTCTTTAAGACAATCCAAACAGTCCAGTTGCGATCGATCCAATGCCCTGAAAATGCTACATATATTTAACATTTAAAAAAACATTGTCTTATGGATTACATTTGTCCGCTCAGCCATGTTGACAATTTGAACTGATTGAGAGCAGCAGACGCCAACTACAGCCCTCAACCTTCTTTTAACCCCAGTAAAACTCCTTGCTTATCCCTTTCAAAGAAAGCACACAGCTGTGTATGTTAAGAGCATGTGGCATGTGTCTAACTTTACTTATGATCAGACCAACAAGTAGTTAGCCCCGGAGTCAGCTGACACCACTTCCAGTGTGTCACGCACTTATTTTTAGCGTATGTCTTTGTGACGAGGCTATCTGTTTCTTGATAAATGAAATTCCTCGGTCTGCTTGAGGCTCTCAACAATGGAAACACCTTGAGTTTAAACGAATACTACAAGCCGCCCAGCTGCTGCACTTGTTAACTTCTTGTCGCTGGGGGATGAACATTCTGACAATCAAAAAGTGTCAAGGTTCTTCTTGCCAATCAAGGTCATTTTCAGCCAGAAGAATGTCTTTTAATGGAATGATAAACAACTCAATTAATTTCTAAAAAAAATAAAAAATGAATGGCTCGAACGAATAAGGCTTAAAGTCTGCAATGTGAACGGTTTTAATATTAAAAAGATTAGGGTCAAACCATTTCTTTATCCCCAAGATGGATTGCTGTAGCGCACAACTCAAAGCCACCGTGCACTTCAATCATAGTTCAACTAAGGAAGGAGAAACGATGACGGACAAAGCGGGGCAATGTCAAGAGGGGTTGGATTAAAAAGCAACTGCCTCTTGTGGTGGCAGTGTGCACAAAGTAAGTGTGCGCTTGTGTGTGTGCGCACAGGCTGATGGAACCCCTGGTATCCTTGAAAGGCTCTTATTGATGGACTTTACACTCTAATTGGACACGCGGCACGTGGCTGACACGCTCCCTCTGTGTATGCAAGCAGTGTGTGTGTGTGTGTGTGTAAATGTGCATTAAGAAAGTGTGAGCCCCCTCTATCTGCGCTGCATGAAGTAATATTGATTTTAGGCCTCCCTCAGTTGGGCACATTTTGCTGTTCGGGGTGTCCAACTGTTGCCATTAGCATCTCTCTTTTTTTTCCCGTTTTCAAATGTACTTATGCAGCCATTTACTTTCATATTTTTAATAGCTACTGTGTGTAAATGTAACTTTTTTTTAAAGGCCTACTGAAAGCCACTACTACCGACCACGTAGTCTGATAGTTTATATATCAATGATGAAATCTTAACATTGCAACACATGCCAATACGGCCGGGTTAGATTAGTAAAGTGCAATTTTAAATTTCCCGCGAAATATCCTGCTGAAAACGTCTCGGTATGATGACGTTTGCCCGTGACGTAACGGATTGTGCGGACATATTGGGACACCGTTATGGCCAGCTATTAAGTCGTCTGTTTTCATCGCAAAATTCCACAATATTCTGGACATCTGTGTTGGTGAATCTTTTGCAATTTGTTTAATGAACAATGAAGACAGCAAAGAAGAAAGCTGTAGGTGGGAAGCGGTGTATTAGCGGGCGGGTGCAGCAACACAACCTGGAGGACTTTGAGTTGGATAGCAGACGCGCTACCGTGAGTACGCAGCTTTGGCTTCCAAACATTTGATCGCTTGCCCGTACGTGCGTGCCGCTATGTGCATGTCACGTACGTAACTTTGGGGAAATATACACTACCGTTCAAAAGTTTGGGGTCACCCAAACAATTTTGTGGAATAGCCTTCATTTCTAAGAACAAGAATAGACTGTCGAGTTTCAGATGAAAGTTCTCTTTTTCTGGCCATTTTGAGCGTTTAATTGACCCCACAAATGTGATGCTCCAGAAACTCAATCTGCTCAAAGGAAGGTCCGTTTTGTAGCTTCTGTAACGAGCTAAACTGTTTTCAGATGTGTGAACATGATTGCACAAGGGTTTTCTAATCATCAATTAGCCTTCTGAGCCAATGAGCAAACACATTGTACCATTAGAACACTGGAGTGATAGTTGCTGGAAATGAGCCTCTATACACCTATGTAGATATTGCACCAAAAACCAGACATTTGCAGCTAGAATAGTCATTTACCACATTAGCAATGTATAGAGTGTACTTCTTTAAAGTTAAGACTAGTTTAAAGTTATCTTCATTGAAAAATAAGGACATTTTAATGTGACCCCAAACTTTTGAACGGTAGTGTATGTGCTGTATGAACTTTGGGGAGGTGAACAGTACTTTGGGCTGTGGGATTGAGTGTGTTGTGCGGGTGTTTGAGTTGTATTGGCGGGTTATATGGACGGGAGGGGGGAGGTGTTTGTTTTGCGGATTAATTTGTGGCATATTAAATATAAGCCTGGTTGTGTTGTGGCTAATAGAGTATATATATGTCTTGTGTTTATTTACTGTTTTAGTCATTCCCAGCTGAATATCAGGTCCCACCCGCCTCTCACGGCATCTTCCCTATCTGAATCGCTTCCACTGCCCTCTAATCCTTCACTCTCACTTTCGTCATCCACAAATCTTTCATCGTCGCTCAAATTAATGGGGTAATCGTCGATTTCTCGGTCCGAATCGCTCTCGCTGCTGGTGGCCATGATTGTAAACAATGTGCAGATGTGAGGAGCTCCACAACCTGTGACGTCACGCTACTTCCGGTACAGGCAAGGCTTTTTTTATCAGAGACCAAAAGTTGCGAACTTTATCGTTGATGTTCTCTACTAAATCCTTTCAGCAAAAATATGGCAATATCGCAAAATGATCAAGTTTGACACATAGAATGGACCTGCTATCCCCGTTTAAATAAGAACATTTCATTTCAGTAGGCCTTTAAATGGTCACTCAAACGCTGACAACATTGACATTCATTCCGTAGTTCTGGACGTCAAAAAATATGTCCGCAAGTAAAATCCCCCTTAAAATAGGCACAGTAGCGATTTTTAGCTTGTTTTCTAACGAGTTTCAGAAATTTTAGAACATAGGATAGGATAGGATTGGATAGGTCTTTATTGTCATTGCAAGAAGTACAACAAAACTATATTTTCAGCACAAACCCGTTCAAGATTAGACAAACAAACAGTGCACAGGGTGACAGAACAGGAACGCTGATGGGTCGCCACGAGGCGCCCCATAAAAAGGTGGGAACAAGGTAAAACGCTGGGGAAGAAGATGAGTAAAAAAATACAATCTAGACTGGGCTCCTAAGGGGGCCTAGTCTGGAGCGGGGGAAAAACTCCATGCCATGCACACATAAACATGTTACATTTAATCATGACAACTCGCAAGGGGGGGTGGGGGGAGTTGGGTACCCTGGAGGTCGACTGCTGCTATGAAGCGCTGCCAGCCGTCCATCACCCCGAAGGGGAATCAAGCGGTGGTGAAGGCGTGGGGTAGGGGAGGGTGTGTGTGTGTGTGTATATGCCCATTGTCTTGGGTGTGTTGATGTAGTGTTCATGTTCATAGGCCTGGGGCCGTTCTGCATGCAAGCAAAAGTTCGACTCCAGGTGTCGTTGAGGAGGGAGGGAGGTCAAAAACGTCCATCATTGAGGTGTCCTCGGGGATGTTTTCAGAACAGCCTGCTCCTGTTGTTGTAGCGTCAAGGCCATTCGAGGGAGTCAAATCGTAGATTAGGATTTTTGTTTTTCCGCGAGCAGACATGACAATGGCTTTTCTGTTCTATTCGTCCATGCTGGCCCTCATATATATAATTTTTCCCTTACCAGCTTTTCCATGATGTGATCCATCTTGAGATTCAGTTCAGAAATCGCCCCAGTCTGTGATGCCACAGACAATTATGAGACCCAATTGTGTCTCATAATTAAAACATATGACAGCCAAATGGACTTTGCTGTTTTATTTTCAATGAAACAATAGAAAATATGTACTCATATAGTAGTACAGTTGGCACAAAACAGTAGTACAGTTGGCACAAAACAGACAGAAAATAAGCAAATATCACCCTTATTTGAGATATTTAATCTTACTTAGATTTCAGTCTTTGCAGTGCAGTTTTGTCAGAAAGTACACTCAATGGAGAGTAATACGTGTGTGTGTGTGTGTGTGTGTGTGTGTGTGCACCAGCTAACATCTGGCCTTCAATCTCAGGATTGGCTGGCAAATGTAACACTTGAAAATGTCTTGGCATGTTGCAAAATAGTTTGTGTGCGACGACAAGGGCGCCTGGCATGTGCAAACAAGCATTGATGGGCAATTATGTGGCTGTTGCGGGTGTGAGAAATGATTGAGTGTGTGTTTAAGATATGTGTGTGTGCGTGTGTGTGTGTGTGTGTGTGTGTGTGTGTGTGTGTGTGTGTGTGTGTGTGTGTGTGCTGGGAGCTTTTACTTCCCACCATTAGCTCCGAATCCTGTTTTTGAGCAGGCGGATGATTCTTCCCTCGTTTACTATTTAGGCATCCTCCCGTTTATGGAGCACCATTGTTTTATTGCTGCGTTTGTCCCTTCTGCTTGCTCGTTTTTTCCCCTTCACTGAAGTAGTAATGTCCTTTTCTTTGCCCAAAAGTTCATAATAGTGTTGTCGGGGTCCAGTGAGAGTGAGATTAAGCCTTTCTTCTTTCCGGTTGATCCCGACACGTGAGTCTTTTTGAACCGCACTGCTCACCCCCCATCTGCGAAGGGGTGGCCCTCATCTGCAACATCCGCCCGGCGGCGGGCAGTGGAAGATGCGGCGGGGTTGTTAAAAGTGTTGTTAAGAGAGCGGCTGGCAGCTGTTCCCGACAGGTTGGGGATGGAAGGGCAGATGGTGTTTGATTAGCGAGCAGACTGCTGATGGAGTGAGAGGAGAGAGGGAGGACGCGTTGCGGTGGAAGGATGATGGGGGAGGATGGGGAAAGATGCACGGGGCGATAGGGAAGGATGAAGGAAGGATGGAGAGAAGAGTCGAGGAAAGGATGGGTGGAGACGTGGAAAGATGCAGGAAGGATGGGTGTAGGACGGAGAAGTGACCCGTGGGGGGGACACCGCCCGGAGGATGCGGGGAGGATGTGGAAAGATGCAGGGTACTGATGAATAGAAATGGGCGGGGAGGGCTGTGTGCTGTGTTGTGGGAGTGGAAACAGCTGTTAGAAACAACAATTGATGCACCTGGGTGTCATCTTTGAGGATCGAAGCAAATAAACCTGCAGTGCTGGCTGATTGCAGTATGTTCAATAAGCCAGCGGTCCAGTTTGAGGAACTTGTTACTTGCCTGTCGGCCCGTTTTGGCTGTAAGAGACGGCTGTCAACCACTGCGGCTTACACGTCTTGCACTCACACCAACTCCTTGAGAGGAGGTTTTACCCACAACACATCTTTGTTTCTCCGTCATGTGGTGTGTCTATTGACCCCGTGTGTGATCGTGCATGTGCGAGTACAGAAATAGATAATCAAGCAATCAATCAATCAATCAATGAAAGTTTATTTATATAGCCCTGTGGGGAGGCGTGGCCGGCAGACCAACAGCGAGGCAGGGCACGCCGGAGCCGACTCCAAGATGGCGGCGAGGAGGTGTGGCCGGCGGGCCAGCGGCACGCGCCGGGATCGACGCCGTAACAAGTATCAGGTGCGTGGATCGTCCACCTGGGCACAATTATATAATCTCCTCCAAGTGTGTAAGAGGGCGGCAGCCGAGAACGACGGGGCGGCAGAGGGAGTTGGAGAGCCAGCAGCACATGCAGCGCGCAAGAGACAGAGAGCAAGAGGCAGACGAAGACACGGCCGACTGAAAAGCGGACCGAAGAGCGAGCAGTGGAGAAGGAAGGAGCTGAAAAGCGACCCAACCGGAGACTGAGTTTGATTGAAAAATAAACAAAGTCAACGCTGCTTGAAGTCATGTCAGTTCTTGGTGGTCCATGGAACCCAGACGACAGTGAGAGACTGTCACAAGCCCTAAATCACGAGTGTCTCAAAGGGCTGCACAAGCCACAATGACATCCTCGGCTCCAGATTCCACATCAGGGCAAGAAAAAACTCAACCCAATGGGATACAGTGAGAAACCTTGGAGGGGACCGCAGATGTGGGGACCCGCCCTCTGGGCGACCGGTGCAATGGATGTCAAGTGGATCTAGTTAATAGTGTGAGAGTTCAGTCCATAGTGGGGCCAACAGGGGATCATCTTGAGTGGAGACAAGTCAGCAGCGCAGAGACGTCATCAACTGATGCACAGATGAGTGGTCCACCCCGGGTCCCGACTTTGAACAGCTTGCGCCTCATCTGTGGTCACCTAATAACCTCTCCACAAAGGAGAGTGGGGCAGAGCAAAAAAGAGACGGCAGATAAACTGGTCTAAAAGGTGGGTCTATTTAAAGGCTAGAGTATACAAATGAGTTTTAAGATGGGACTTAAATGCTTCTACTGAGGTAGCATCTCTAACTGTTACCCGGAGGGCATTCCAGAGTACTGGAGCCCCAATAAAAAACGCTCTATAACCCGCAGACTTTTTTTGGGGGCTCTGGGAATCACTAATAAGCCGGAGTTCTTTGAACGCAGATTTCTTGCCGGGACATATGGTACAATACAATCGTCAAGATAGGATGGAGCTAGACCGTGTAGTATTTTATACGTAAGTAGTAAAACCTTAAAGTCGTATCTTAAGTGCACAGGAAGCCAGTGCAGGTGAGCCAGTATAGGCGTAAACTTTCTTGTTCTTGTCAGAAGTCTAGCAGCCGCCTTTTGTACGAACTGTAATCTTTTAATGCTAGACATAGGGAGGCCCGAAAAAAATATGTTGCAGTAATCGAGACAAGACGTAACGAAGGCATGAATAATGATCTCAGCTCGCTAGTGGACAAAATGGAACACACTTTATTATTACGGAGATGAAAGAGGGACTCTTAATGTGTGACTCACATGAGAGAGTTGGGTCGAAGATAGTACCAAGATTCTTTACCGAGTCGCCTTGTGTAATTGTTTGGTTGTCAAATGTTACGGTGGTAATATTAAATAGATGTCGGTGTCTAGCAGGACCGATAATCAGCATTTCCGTATTCTTGGCGTTGAGTTGCAAAAAGTTAGCGGACATCCATTGTTTAATTTCATTAAGATAAGGCTATGCACTGCAAAAACTGAAATCTAAGTAAGATTAAATATCTCAAATAAGGGTGATATTTGCTTATTTTTTGTCTATTAAGATAATTTCTTCTCACTAAGCAGATTTTATGTTAGAGTGTTTTACTTGTTTTAAGTGTTTTGGTCCTAAATGATCTCAGTAAGATATTACAGCTTGTTGCTGAGATTTGATGAGCTATATTGAGTAAAACATGCTTGAAACTAGAATATCAACTGTTGCAAAGCTGTGTCATCAACACTCACAAGTATAAAACTACTTTTTTAAAGTAATAATTTCTTACTTCAAGCATGAAAAAAAAAATCATGATGCCGAGCGCATATCATTATGTCAAGATAATGGCACTAGCATTTCCTTCATTTAAGAATATTTTTCAACATATGGAGCAAAAAGGTCTACTTTTTTTTCTACCAAGAAAAGTGCACTTGTTATTAGTGAGAATATACTTATTTTAAGGTATTTTTGGGTTCATTGAGGTTAGCTAATTTTACTTGACTAGCTGAATTTTCTTGTTCTATTGGCAGATAATTGTGCTTAGTTCAAGTAAAATAACCCTAAATTTTGTATTTTTTTTTCTTGTTTTTGAACACTGACTTTTTACAGTGTGTCCACACAAATATTCCAAAAATACCTACAGTGGTACGTTGGTTTCTGTACACCACTCTTTTATATACATAATACATAACATCTAGGAATGAAACGAATGATCAACATATCAAAAGATCAATTTGAGACTTGTCTCCATTCAAGATGATTCCTTGCTGGCCCCACTATGGACTGGACTCTCATACTCTTAACTAGATCCAATTGACATCCATTGCCCATTGGGTTGAGTTTTGCCTTGGCCTAATGTTGGATCTGAGCCGAGGATGTCGTTGTGGCTTGTGCAGCCCTTCGAGACACTTGTGATTAAAGGCTATATAAATCAACTTTGATTGATTGATTGATTGATTTATATTTAAAATTCAAGTATAATGTCTTAATTTACCGGAAGTGAGTCTTGTATTTTGAAGCAGCACATTTTTCGACACTGAATTTTTAAACACTGATTATTTTTTTTTACACTGAATGTTTCTACACTGAATTTTTATGAATTGCATTTTTTTCCACTGAATTTTTAGCACTGAATTGTTTTACACTGATTTTTTATACTCTGAATTTTTATACAATTATTTTTTTAAACTGAACTTTTATATGCAGATTTTTTTTTTTTTTACACTGATTTTTTTATACACTGATTTTTAGAACACTGCATTTATTTTTGCTGAAATTATCAGGATAAATTCAGTTCACAAAATTCAAACGCAAAAAAATTCAGTTACATAAATTCAGTGTCAAAAACAAGCTTTTGTAATAAAGACACAATATAACCTCCATAATTTCGTATTTACAACTCACTTTTGTATTAAAAAACAAACAAACAAAAAAAACAAACAAACATTAATTTGGTTAATCTGCATCTTATATCTGCGATGAGGTGGTGACTTGTCCAGGGTGTACCCCGCCTTCCGCCCGATTGTTGCTGAGATAGGCTCCAGCGCCCTCCGAGACCCCAAAGGGAATAAGCGGTAGAAAATGGATGGATGGATGCATCTTATATATCTGTATGCATTGAGTTCTAGTGTATTTCATTATTAAAGGGGATGTTTGCCATTTGCTCAAAGTTAAATTTTTAAAACCCTCAAATATAACAAGAACACCACCGAGTTTCTGTCCATTCCTTGCTCAGAGTTCTCTGAGAATGTTTTAAATTCACTTCTAAGACTCCTTGCTAGGAATGTTCAGGTTAAGTCAGGAGCTCTCTGAGAGGATTCTAAGAGTCTTCAGGAATACGGGTCCTGGTCTTACTGGCAAGCTTAACTTTGTTTTCCAACCATGGGAAGGAAGAAAGTGAGTGGTGAAGAAGTGAAGGACAATGCTGAAAAGTAAAAAGCGCTTTCTTGGCGATGTCACCGTTATCTTTTCTGTGGTTCTCATTCATGTACACATTGGTAGCCTTCAGCTTCTTTCCCTGTTTTAGCAGTGTGATTTTTGGATTTCCTGCATGGGAACTTCACGATAAATGACTTTGCGTGGTGTTGTTTGTTTGTTCCATACAGTGGAAAGCAGGTCGATGTTCATAATAACATCATCATAATTTGATTGAAGAAAGATGGCTTCTTGAAACTCTGTTGAAACAACATCCATTTCCTCCGGTTCTCCTCCGGTGTCAACTGCTCTGGCATAGGATCTGGGAGTGATGTACATCTCTGTCACAATTACATCAATTTTTTGTATATTATTAGGTCCATCAGTGTTAAATATTATAAACTTATCACTTTCCTCTGGCACTGTTCCCCTAGCATTCAAAAAAGCGGTTATTCATCCTCTACTCAAAAGACCTAACCTCGATCCTGACCTCATGGTAAACTACCGACCGGTCTCCCACCTTCCGTTTATTTCCAAAATTCTCGAAAAAATTGTTGCACAGCAGCTAAATGAACACTTAGTGACTAACAATCTCGGTGAACCTTTTCAATCCGGTTTCAGGGCAAATCACTCTACGGAGACAGCCCTCGCAAAAATGACTAATGATCTATTGCTAACGATGGATTCTGATGCGTCATCTATGTTGCTGCTTCTTGATCTTAGAGCCGCTCTCGATACCGTCGATCATAATATTTTATTAGAGCGTATCAAAACACGTATTGGTATGTCAGACTTAGCCTTGTCTTGGTTTAACTCTTATCTTACTGACAGGATGCAGTGTGTCTCCCATAACAATGTGACCTCGGACTATGTCAAGGTAACGTGCGGAGTTCCCCAGGGTTCGGTTCTTGGCCCTGCACTCTTTAGTATTTACATGCTGCCGCTGGGTGACATCATACGCAAATACGGTGTTAGCTTTCACTGTTATGCTGATGACACTCAACTCTACATGCCCCTAAAGCTGACCAACACGCCGGACTGTAGTCAGCTGGAGGCGTGTCTTAATGAAATTAAACAATGGATGTCCGCTAACTTTTTGCAACTCAACGCTAAGAAAACGGAAATGCCGATTATCGGTTCTGCTAGACACCGACATCTATTTAATAATACCACCTTAACATTTGACAACCAAACAATTACACAAGGAGACTCGGTCTCTCGTTTGAGTCACACATTAAGAGTGTTACTAAAACAGCCTTCTTTCATCTCCGTAATATCGCTAAAATTCGTTCCATCTTGTCCACTAGCGACGCTGAGATCATTATTCATGCGTTCGTTACGTCTCGTCTCGATTTCTGTAACGTATTATTTTCGGGTCTCCCTATGTCTAGCATTAAAAGATTACAGTTGGTACAAAATGCGGCTGCTAGACTTTTGACAAAAACAAGAAAGTTTGATCATATTACGCCTATACTGGCTCACCTGAACTGGCTTCCTGTGCATTTAAGATGCGACTTTAAGGTTTTACTACTTACGTATAAAATACTACACGGTTTAGCTCCAGCCTATCTTGCCGATTGTATTGTACCATATGTCCCGACAAGAAATCTGCGTTCAAAGAACTCCGGCTTATTAGTGATTCCCAGAGCCAAAAAAAAGTCTGCGGGCTATAGAGCGTTTTCTATTCGGGCTCCAGTACTATGGAATGCCCTCCCGGTAACAGTTAGAGATGCTACCTCAGTAGAAGCATTTAATTGTGAAGTGAAGTGAAGTGAATTACATTTATATAGCGCTTTTTCTCAAGTGACTCAAAGCGCTTTACATAGTGAAACCCAATATCTAAGTTACATTCAAACCAGTGTGGGTGGCACTGGGAGCAGGTGGGTAAAGTGTCTTGCCCAAGGACACAACAGCAGTGACTAGGATGGCGGAAGCGGGGATCGAACCTGCAACCCTCAAGTTCCTGGCACGGCCGCTCTACCAACCGAGCTATACCGCCCCCATAATTCCCATCTTAAAACTCATTTGTATAATCTAGCCTTTAAATACACCCCCCTTTTTAGACCAGTTGATCTGCCGTTTCTTTTCTTCTCTCCTCTTCTCCCCTGTCCCTTGGGAGGGGGAGTTGCATAGGTCCGGTGGCCATGGATGAAGTGCTGGCTGTCCAGAGTCGGGACCCCGGGTGGACCACTAGCCTGTGCATCGGTTGGGGACATCTCTGCGCTGCTGACCCGTCTCCGCTCGGGATGGTTCCTGCTGGCCCCACTATGGACTGGACTCTCGCTGATGTGTTGGATCCACTGTGGACTGGACTTTCACAATATTATGTCAGACCCACTCGACATCCATTGCTTTCGGTCTACCCTAGAGGGGGGGGGGGGGGTTACCCACATATGCGGTCCTCTCCAAGGTTTGTCATAGTCATTCACACCGACGTCCCACTGGGGTGAGTTTTTCCTTGCCCGTATGTGGACTCTGTACAGAGGATGTCGTTGTGGCTTGTGCAGCCCTTTGAGACACTTGTGATTTAGGGCTATATAAATAAACATTGATTGATTGATTGATATTCTGATCCATCATATCTTTGATATTCTTCAGATCTACGTTGTTTTGTTGCATGGCTTTCAACTGTTGGCGCAATCTTCGCTTCATCCCTGAACTTCTCTACTTAATCACTGAAATCATTTCTCAAGCTGGAATTCTCTAATTGTAGACATTCTCTATTCGAGTGTATACCTTCGTTATCTAATTTCACAGAAGATTTGAGGTATTCCAATGTTTCCATTAACATGCTTGTATTTTCCAACATCATTCTCATATAATACCTCTGATCATCTGTTTCCTGGAACTAGTTCAGTGAGCCCGAGCATGCCGGGCTGGGAGTTTTGTACCGGAAAGTGTGTTCCATTATTGCTAAGCAGCTAACTGAAAGCTGTTGACATTGTTAGCTTTAATAGCTACTGGCACTTCCAACTTGTTTATTTCAATCAATCAATCAATCAATGTTTATTTATATAGCAACATATGTTGCTCCAAAACCTGTCTGTACCTTTCAGCATTAATGGCGCCTTCACAGATGTGTAAGTTACCCATGTCTTGGCCACTAATACACCCCCATACCATCACACATGCTGGCTTTTACACTTTGCGCCTATAACAATCCGGATGGTTCTTTTCCTCTTTGATCCGGAGGACACGACGTCCACAGTTTCCAAAAACAATTTGAAATGTGGACTCGTCCGACCACAGAACACTTTTCCACTTTGTATCAGTCCATCTTAGATGAGCTCAGGCCCAGCGAAGCCGACGGCGTTTCTGGGTGTTGTTGATAAACGGTTTTCGCCTTGCATAGGAGAGTTTTAACATGCACTTACAGATGTAGCGACCAACTGTAGTTACTGACAGTGGGTTTCTGAAGTGTTCCTGAGCCCATGTGGGGATATCCTTTACACACTGATGTCGCTTGTTGATGCAGTACAGCCTGAGGGATGGAAGGTCACGGGCTTAGCTGCTTACGTGCAGTGATTTCTCCAGATTCTCTGAACCCTTTGATGATATTACGGAGCGTAGATGGTGAAATCCCTAAATTCCTTGCAATAGCTGGTTGAGAAAGGTTTTTCTTAAACTGTTCAACAATTTGCTCATGCATTTGTTGACAAAGTGGTGACCCTCGCCCCATCCTTGTTTGTGAACGACTGAGCATTTCATGGAATCTACTTTTATACCCAATCATGGCACCCACCTGTTCCCAATTTGCCTGTTCACCTGTGGGATGTTCCAAATAAGTGTTTGATGAGCATTCCTCAACTTTATCAGTATTTATTGCCACCTTTCCCAACTTCTTTGTCACGTGTTGCTGGCATCAAATTCTAAAGTTAATGATTATTTTCAAAAAAAAAAAAAGTTTATCAGTTTGAACATCAAATATGTTGTCTTTGTAGCATATCCAACTAAATATGGGTTGAAAATGATTTTGCAAATCGTTGTATTCCGTTTATATTTACATCTAACACCATTTCCCAACTCACATGGAAACGGGGTTTGTATCAGGGGTGTCAAACTCATTTTAGATGGGGGGCCACATGGAGAAAAATCTACTCACGGCACGATAACTTAAAAATAAAGACAACTCCAGATTGTTTTCTTTGTTGAAAAATAGAACAAGCACATTCTAAAAATTTACAAATCATAATGTTGTTGTTTTTTTTCTTCACACTTACATGTTGCGGTTAATAGTATTCTATCTTTATTTGTCGTTATTTATATTTTCTGAATAAATTATGTGATAATGTTCATCAGTCAACTCATTGGTGTTCGTTTTCGATCCATCAAGATCGAACAAAGTATGTCAAAATCAAAATACAGGATGTTATTTATGTAGTTTGATAATTTTCCTCGACTGATGTACTAACATCACGTGGTTTATTTTGTACATATGTAGCATCATCTACAAAGATACAAATAATTGCTATTGCGACATCTAGTGGACACATTTTTCATTTAAAAATTTCAGGTACATTTTTATACTTAGCAGAACTCATCCCGCGTGCCGGGTAAAACCTGTTCACGGGCCTGTTGTCATGATCCGTGGTCCGGATCATGTTTTGTGTTTTCTGTTGGTTTTGGACTCCTTGAGTTCCTGTTTGTACACCTGAGTTTGTTACCATAGCTACGTATTATTTTTCACCTGCCTCTTGTGTTGGGCACGCTCACCTGTTTGTAATCAGAGACATTATTTAAGCCTGCCTTTGCCAGTCAGTCGGTCTGGCATCTTTGTTTACTTCACGCTACTGTCATGTAAGATTTGTTTGTTCATGCCACAGCTAGTAAGTTTTCTAGTTCTTGATTCCAGTGCTAAGTTTTGCTTGCCTCCTAGCCCATGCTAAGTACTTAGCTTCAAGTGCGATCGACACCTTTTCCCGTCGGGTTGTTTTCTGTTTTGTACCTCTTTGAGTCTTGTTTCAAGATTAAATCAGGTTCCTACCTGCAAGTCCTGTCCGGAGTCGTCCGTTTGCATCCCGGGAGAACAAACCGCGCAGTAAGCTGCAATCAAACCGTGAAACCTGCCTTATATAAAACCAAAACTTGGCTTGGCTTGGCTTTTTTTAATGCATTATAAATCGTAAATAAGTAGAGAACAATTGAGTTAACAGATCGAGGGCCCTCTATTGCGCCCACTATACCCTTTCTAAAAACAGCGCCAACAATATTCCATTTACATGGCGTGACCTGAAAATGAACCAAATATGAGTGATATTGTTTGCGCCAACGCAGACGGCTTATTCTTTTTGAAGCATTGATAGCAGCGATCTAACGCCAGCTTTTGCTGCTGTTGTTGACACGCCGAGCTTCGGCTTTGTCTCAAGTTTGCGGAAAGTAAATTCTAGATTACATTTCATGCATCTCTCACCTGATGGTAGAAAAATGTGGCCTTGGAGCGAGAGACCTGGTCGATTTTGAGATGGCAAAAAAGACACAAAAAGAGGCTTTTGGCAACAACAGATTACTCTTCATTCACAATTGAAGTTAAAAAGTGGCTTTGGAGCAATCAAAGCTGCTCACACGGTCAATAATGTGGCCACTATGTTTGACACATCAACCTAATGTGTTTTATATTTATTCATGAGAGCATTTTGGTTGTAAATTGTGAGGTGTGTCTGTTAAAATCATGGTTGTTTTTACAAATGATGACAGATGTGAACAAGAGCATGTATTGTCTATGTGTGATGATGTAAATGAAGTGTGGTTGTAGTGTATATTAAGTGTGTGTCCATGAAAGGGCATTTTATGACTTTTCTTAAATGATTGCATGCTATAGTATGATTTTATTGTCATAATTTTATTGCATGATTTTTGTATCCCTTTAATTTAGGTAGCCAGGGACTGCAGATGGAAATGAGCTATTTAGCTATAATCTGGTACAGAACAGATCTGTCTTTGAGCTTAATGTTTCTGTGCATCGTCCCTTCAAATAAAGACTAAACCAAAACTTTTTTTCAACCCTTCGTGAGGATTACGATTGAATCTTCATCTAAACGGTACCGTCGTTCGGCATCCCAGCCAGAGTGGATATATCACAGTAAGTGTTTGTTTTATTTTGGTTGGTTAGTTTGTATGTTGAGCAAACTAGCATTGCTGTTGCTGCAATAGCGTCACAACAAAGCTGAATCCGTTTAGCACTCGGCTTCTAAAACTTATTGCTCATCCTCTTTGTGTTCAGGCTCAAAAATATACGTTTCTGGATCATACTTTTCCCCAAAGTAAGCGTTGTTGGCTCTCACAAAGTCTTCTTGATCAGCATTGTTGCTGGTGGGGAAGGGATCTGTGGTTCCTAACGCTACGTCACGGATCACATGACTTGCTCAAAATACTATTTTGATCATATCATTTTTTGGTGATTCAACCCCCAATTCCAACCCTTGATTCTGAGTGCCAAGCGGCGAGATAATGGGTCCCATTTTTATAGTCTTTGGGTTTGAACTCACAACCTACCGTTCTCAGGGCGGACACTCTAGCTTTTTCTTCTTAGTCTATTTGCTATTAAGTTTTACTGTTGTTCTTGAGTTTGATTTCATCTCGACAATATTCTGACACAAACAGCGGGCCACTAATGGCCCACGGACCACACTTTGTACACCCCTGGTTTCAAAAAGTAGGCTTTTATGGAGTGTTCCATGTCTATGTTGGCATTATTCAAAATGTTACCATTTAAATCCTAAAGACATGTTGGCTTTATGTGCTTATTTGTGTTTCATTGTATCCATTAAAACAAATCCAATTATCCGTAAATTATTTAGCACTCGGCTTCTAAAACTTATTGCTCATCCTCTTTGTGTTCAGGCTCAGAAATATTCTTTTCTGGATCATACTTTTCCCCAAAGTAAGCGTTGTTGGCTCTCACATAGTCTGCTTGATCAGCATTGTTGCTGGTGGGGAAGGGATCTGTGGTTCCTAACGCTACGTCACGGATCACATGACTTGCTCAAACTACTATTTTGATCATATCATTTTTTGGTGATTCAACCCCCAATTCCAACCCTTGATTCTGAGTGCCAAGCGGCGAGATAATGGGTCCCATTTTTATAGTCTTTGGGTTTGAACTCACAACCTACCGTTCTCAGGGCGGACACTCTAGCTTTTTCTTCTTAGTCTATTTGCTATTAAGTTTTACTGTTGTTCTTAAGTTTAATTTTATCTCGACAATATTCTGACACAAACAGCGGGCCACTAATGGCCCACGGACCACACTTTGTACACCCCTGGTTTCAAAAAGTAGGCTTTTATGGAGTGTTCCATGTCTATGTTGGCATTATTCAAAATTTTACCATTTAAATCCTAAAGACATGTTGGCTTTATGTGCTTATTTGTGTTTCATTGTATCCATTAAAACAAATCCAATTATCCGTAAATTATTTAGCACTCGGCTTCTAAAACTTATTGCTCATCCTCTTTGTGTTCAGGCTCAGAAATATTCGTTTCTGGATCATACTTTTCCCCAAAGTAAGCGTTGTTGGCTCTCACAAAGTCTGCTTGATCAGCATTGTTGCTGGTGGGGAAGGGATCTGTGGTTCCTAACGCTACGTCAACGATCACATGACTTGCTCAAAATACTATTTTGATCATATCTATTTATTTGAAAACTTTTAAATTATTTTGGTGATAAATCAGATATATATATATATATGATAAATGCTTCAATATAGACGCAACTTGTTTTCCCACTCTACTGCTACTTTAAGGGTTTGGAAAGGGGTCCTATACGCCCCCAGTGAATGGAATGCATGTCTATTTTTTATCTTTAATTTAATTTTTTCTGATTTTCTGTTGTACTGCTTTCCACTATACAAATGTTTCTAGTGCTGGTCAAATAAAGACCTGTCATTTTTTTTTCACTTCAATGTGAGAACTGTAGTCTAGTTTTTGAATTGATCAAAACTAGGGATGTCCGATAATGGCTTTTTGCCGATATCCGATATTCCGATATTGTCCAACTCTTTAATTACCGATACCGATATCAACCGATACCGATATCAACCGATATATGCAGTCGTGGAATTAACACATTATTATGCCTAATTTGGACAACCAGGTATGGTGAAGATAAGGTACTTTTTAAAAAAATTTGTAAAATAAGATAAATAAATTAAAAACATTTTCTTGAATAAAAAAGAAAGTACAACAATATAAAAACAGTTACATAGAAACTAGTAATGAATGGAAATTAGTAAAATTAACTGTTAAAGGTTAGTACTATTAGTGGACCAGCAGCATGCACAATCATGTGTGCTTACGGACTGTATCCCTTGCAGACCGTATTGATATATATTGATATATAATGTAGGAACCAGAATATTAATAACAGAAAGAAACAACCCTTTTGTGTGAATGAGTGTAAATGGGGGAGGGAGGTTTTTTGGGTTGGTGCACTAATTGTAAGTGTATATTGTGTTTTTTATGTTGATTTAATTAAAAAAAAAAAAAAAAAAAAAAAAAAAACGATACCGATACCGATAATAAAAAAAAACGATACCGATAATTTCCGATATTACATTTTAACACATATATCTAATCAAAACTCCTACTTGTACATTATATGTGACGATCTGTCACTTCACTTCTGTTTGTGTTTCCTTGTGTTGTGTTTATTTCCTGTCAGCGCTCATACTGGATTTCCATTTTCTGCATGTGCCCGGCACACCTGGTTGCAGTTGCCAATCAGGCTGCTATTTAAGACTGCCTCACCTGTTCCTCAGTGCTCGAGGATTCTGTCGATAAACCAGCATGGCTGCAGTAGTTGTGACCCCAAGATGCAGGAACCAGGAGATAGATGTGCAGGTAAGAGTCTTTTAATACTCACAAATAAGGAGAAGCAGTCATTCATAGTAACAATCCTCGAGCACTGAAGAACAGGTGAGGCAGGCTTAAATAGCAGCCTGATTGGCAACTGCAACCAGGTGTGCCGGGCTGCCAATCTGGACAGGTGAGGGAAACGAGCGCTCAGAGGAGACATGCAGAAAATGGAAATCCAATATGAGCGCTGACAGGAAATAAACAAAACGCAAAACACATTATAAGCCAGATCTAGTTAATGTTTGCGTGTACTAAAACTCGTGCAAACTCGATAGCATAGGTAATGTGTAAAGTATCTACTACTTTTGTCCGCAGAGGATTGCGTCTCTCTAATTGAGCCGAATAAGGAGCGCAATCCATTTAGTGTGACGTGAATGTGGCGGGCACAAAATGCCAGTAGTAAGTGCAAAAACCTAATTAAAATGAGACCGTTTGCACCACTTTTCAATTGTACACACAGTATTAATAGATCACACGCAACACTTTCACAATTTTGTTGTTCGCACACACTATTTAGCGGACAGATGTCAAACTCAAGGCCCACGGGCCAGATCTGGCCCTCCACGTCATTTTATATAGACTGGAAATAATAATGTGTCAATAAAATACCTCATATTTTCTTTCTTTACGTTCTTATTTTCTTATTAAAGTTTTTTTTTTTTTTTGTTTGACAGGGGAAAAAAATGGTGTCCAATATCCCAACAAATATTTTATTTAACTTTTTTGGTCCAAATCCAAATAAATACTTAAATATCTGCTTAACTTATGATTGTATCCATCAAATTGTACACTTTAAAAATGACCAATGGATTTTACTGTAACATTTAAGGAGTTTTTTTAACAGCATATTACTGTAAGTTGAAAAAAACAACAACAACCAATGTTTGTTTTTTTACAGTAAAATTCTGTCGACTGGGCTGTCACATTTTTGTTTAGTTTTTTGCTGTAAAATCCACTGTTGATGATTTTACGGTACCATATTTTATTATGGTTAAAAAAAGCAGGCAGCCAAATCGCCAACATTAAATTAAACAGCAGTACTGTATTTCTATTTACAGTAATATGTTGTAAAAATTATAATAATTTTAAAAAACACACCATATATTTTACAGTAAAAGTCTGGCAACTAAGCTGCCAGTTTTTTTTCTGCAAAAAGAGTGGTAAAATCCAAAGATGTTTTTTACTCTTTACATAAAAAAATAAAAAAATAAATAAAAAATTAAATTCATAGGCAAATTCATTAATAATAATACAAAATAATAATAAAATAAAAAATAATATAATAATAATATAAATAATAATATTATTAATAATATAATATATAAAATAAATACAATAATAATAATAATTATTATTAGTAGTAGTAGTATTATTATAAAAAAAACATATATTTTAAAGTATAGGTTTTACAGTAAAAGTCTGGCAACTAAACTGCCAGTTTTTTTTCTGTAAAAACAGTGGTAAAACCCACAGATTATTTTGACTCTTTACGTTAAAAAAAAAAGTAAAATATTTAAATTCATAGGCAAATTAATTAATAATAATACAAATAATAATAATAATAATATAATAATAATACAAATAAAAATATATTAATAATATAATATATAAAATATAACAATAATAATAATAATTATTATTATTTAAAAAAAAAACATATATTTTACATTAAACATTTTACAGTAAAAGTCTGGCAACTAAGCTGACAGTTTTTTTTCTGCAAAAACAGTGGTAAAATCCATCGATTTTTTTTACTCTTTACATAGAAAAAAAAGAGTAAAATATTTAAATTCATAGGCAAATTAATTAATAATAATACAAATAATATAATAATAATAATAAAAATAATATATAAAATATAATAATAATAATAAAAAGTATTATTATTATTTAAAAAATATGTAGCCTCTGCTGCCCCGAATTGGTCCGTCCGGAGCCTCCACTTTCACCGCCATCCACTTGGCAGCGCACCCGACCCCACTGGTTCCGACCGCGGGTGGTGGGCCCACGTGGCTGTGAGGAAGTCGTGGGGCGTTGGAAAGAGCACTTTGAGGAACTCCTGAACCCAAATACATCAGACACACCCTCCCTGATAGGAGCAGGGCCTGAGGATGATGGGGGATCGACGTTGATCTCTCGGAGTGAAGTCACTGAGGTAGTTAGACAACTCCACAGTGGCAAAGCTCCGGGGGTTGACGAGATCCGTCCAGAAATGCTGAAGGCTCTGGGTGTTGATGGGCTGTCTTGGTTGATACGCCTTTTCAACATTGCGTGGAAGTCTGGGACAGTGCCGAGGGAGTGGCAGACTGGGGTGGTGGTTCCCCTTTTCAAAAAGGGGGACCAGAGGGTGTGTGCTAATTACAGGGGTATCACATTACTCAGCCTCCCTGGGAAAGTTTACGCCAAGGTACTGGAAAGGAGGGTCCGGCCGATAGTCGAACCTCAGATTCAAGAGGAGCAATGTGGATTCCGTCCTGGTCGTGGAACAACTGACCAACTCTTTACGCTTGCGGGAATCCTGGAGAGGGCCTGGGAGTATGCCTATCCAGTCTACATGTGTTTTGTGGATTTGGAGAAGGCGTATGACCGCGTCCCTCGGGAGATCTTGTGGGAGGTGCTGAGGGAGTACGGAGTGAGGGGAACCCTGTTGAGGGCCATCCAATCTCTGTACAACCAAAGCGAGAGTTGTGTCCGGGTGCTTGGATGTAAGTCGGATCCGTTTCCAGTGGGGGTTGGTCTCCGCCAGGGCTGCGCTCTGTCACCTATCCTGTTTGTGATTTTCATGGACAGGATTTCTAGGCGGAGTCGTGGCCATGGCGGAGAGGGTATACGTCTCGGGGGGCTAAAGGTTGCGTCACTGCTGTTTGCAGATGATGTGGTCCTGATGGCACCTTCGGTTCGTGACCTTCAGCTCTCACTGGATCGGTTCGCAGCCGAGTGTTCAGCGGCTGGAATGAGGATCAGCATCTCCAAATCTGAGGCCATGGTTCTCAGCAGGAAACCGATGGTTTGTACAGTCCGGGTAGGGGACAGGACTCTGTCCCAGGTGGAGGAGTTTAAGTATCTCGGGGTCTTGTTCACGAGTGAGGGAAAGATGGAGAAGGAAATCAGCCGGAGAATCGGAGCAGCTGGGGCAGTATTGCAGTCTCTCTGCCGCACTGTTGTGACGAAACGGGAGCTGAGCCAGAAGGCAAAGCTCTCGGTCTACCGAGCTATCTACATTCCTACTCTCACCTATGGTCATGAAGTGTGGGTAATGACCGAAAGAATAAGATCGCGGATACAAGCGGCCGAAATGAGTTTCCTCAGAAGGGTGGCTGGCATCTCCCTTAGAGATAGGGTGAGAAGTGCAGTCACCCGAGAGAGACTCGGAGTAGAGCCGCTGCTCCTTCGCTTGGAAAGGAGCCAGCTTAGGTGGTTCGGGCATCTCGTGCGGATGCCTCACGAGCGTCTCCCTAGGGAGGTCCTGGTTGCACGTCCCACTGGGAGGAGGCCCCGCGGCAGACCAAGGACCAGATGGGGGGATTACATCTCCTCTCTGGCCTGGGAACGCTTCGGGATTCCCCAGGAGGAAGTCGCAAATGTTGCTCTGGAGAGGGAAGTCTGGGGGTCTTTGCTGGAGCTGCTGTCCCCGCGACCCGATTCCGGATAAGCGGTTGAAGATGGATGGAAAAAATATGTATCTTTTACAGTAAAACTTTTACAGTAAAAGTCTGGCAACTAAGCTGCCAGTTTTTTTCTGTAAAAACAGTGGTAAAATCCACAGATTCTTTTGACTCTTTACGTTAAAAAAAAAAGTAAAATATTTAAATTCATAAGCAAATACATTAATTATTTACTGTTACATGCGGCCCTTTAATGGCAGCCATGACTGCGGTGTGGCCCTCAATGAAGACAAGTTTGACACCCCTGATTTAGCGTGTTATTTGGATCTTAGTAAATCAGGCTCTAACAGTTTTATATACAGCCGTGGTCAAAAGTTGACATACACGTGTAAAGAACATCATGTCATGGCTGTCTTGAGTTTCCAATTATTTCTACAACTCTTATTTTTTTGTGATAGAGTGATTGGAGCACATACTTGTTGGTCACACCACATTCATGAAGTTTGGTTCTTTTATGAATTTATTATGGGTCTACTGAAAATGTGAGCAAATGTGCTGGGTCAAAAGTATACATACAGCAATGTTAATATTTGCTTACATGTCCCTTGGCAAGTTTACCTGCAATAAGGCGCTTTTGGTAGCCATCCACAAGCTTCTGCTTGAATTTTTGACCACTCCTCTCGACAAAATTGGTGCAGTTCAGCTAAATGTGTTGGTTGTCTGACATGGACTTGTTTCTTCAGCATTGTCCACACGTTTAGGTCAGCACTTTGGGAAGGCCATTCTAAAAACCTTAATTCTAGCCTGATTTAGCCATTCCTTTACCACTTTTGACCCAACTGTGCCCAAGACCCAACCTCTGAACTGATGATTTGAGGTTGTCCTGAATAATTTGGAGGTAATCCTTCTTTTTTCATTGTCCCATTTACTCTCTGTAAAGCACCAGTTCCATTGGCAGCAAAACAGACCAGGAGCTTAATACTTACCACCACCATGCTTAACGGTAGGCATGGTGTTCGTGCGATTAAAGCCCTCACCTTGTTCATGATCCGTGGTCCGGATCATGTTTTTGTTATGTTCTGTTAGTTTTAGACTCCAGTAGTTCCTGTTTTTGTGTTTTTAAATACCATGGCGATTTATTAGTTTCACCTGCCTCTGGTGTTCGGGATCAAGAGACCATTATTTAAGCCGGTCTTTGCCAGTCAGTCGTCCTGGTGTCATTGCTGGTTTTCATGTCCGATTTCAAGTTTATGCTAGTTGTTCGATTCATGCCGTGTCCACGTAAGTGTTAGTTGTTTCATGCCACAGTTTGATACAGTTTCTCTATGTCCATAGTTCTTGCTAAGTGTTAGCGTCTATGTTTCCTGCGTTAAGTTTGTTTTGTTCTTTAGCCTCTCGTGTGAACGGCACACTCTCCTTTTGTTTTGGTTCCTGTCTTTTCTGATGTTTAGGATTCATTGAATAAGGAACAAACTGGACTTACAACACAAGCAATGCCAAACTATTAATCGATTTAAACTATTATACAAACATGGGGTCTGGTTCAAATATAGAGATGAGGGTCTTTAATTTGACCTGCTACTATACTCCGTCTCAAAGTGTTAACATGTGCTCAATGTTTCCTTACCATTATTGCTATGATGTCTATTACCATTGTTGGTATATTCATTATTCCTACATTGTTGATACAAATTATTGTTACAGTGTAATAACTATTGTTACCTGTGGTAATGCCACTATGATACAACATCTGTATTATAATCCTTGAACAAAGTAAGAGTGAAACTCATGGGAATAATCACTGAATGGAGAACTGGGGGTGGGATTAAATCAATTATCTTCTTCCTACTCCCTTTAAGGCAAAACTGGACAATAATGCACTATATTAATTTATATTATTATGTTTTGTCAACTTGTACTTCTTTGTCATTGCCTGAAATAAATAAATAAATGAATGAAAAAATAAATAAATGAAATATTAAACACGTTCCTACCTTCAAGGCCTGTCCAGAATAGTCTGTTTGCATCCTGGGAGAACAAACCTCGCAGCAAGGTGCAACCCCCCCCCCGTTATGACTGCAAAAAAACTCAATTTTTGTTTCATCTGACCACAGAACTTTAGTCCAGAAGGTCTTATCTTTGTCCATGTGATGTCAGATGAAACAAAAATTGATACCCAGCAATGTTTGGAGGAGAAAAGGTGATTCACCAAACTTCCTGAATGTTTTTGTGTGACCAACAAGTATGTGCTCCAATCACTCTATCACAAAAAAAAATAAGAGTTGTATAAATTATTGGAAGCTCAAGACAGCCATGACATTTTGTCCTTTACAAGTCCATGTAAACTTTTGATCTAAAATGAGACAACACAAAAACGAGCCTGCGGATTTGAATGTAGCGTGGGTGTGCTTATTGTTTTGCTTTGTGTGTATGTGGTGTGAGGCGGGTGGAGGCACATGTTGTGCCGGCACTTGAGCCCACGCTGGCGATGGCAGTTTGGCGGCACATTATGGCACGGCACCAGCACACACACATGGCGTGTTAGTGATGTCATTAGAGATGAAGTAAATGTTTCCAATGAAGGAGGCTTGTTGAGGTGCGGGGACAGGCGGGGGGAAATATGGACATCGGCGGTGGAGAGGTTGGGTATCAAGGGCAGACAGGCCGCGCGTTTGCTTATATGTGTGTGTGTGTGTGTGTGTGTGTGTGTGTGTGTGTGTGTGTGTGTGTGCCCCCGCGTCTTTGTACTGTCTAATCTAGGCGTCAGCAGCTTTTTGAGGCTTTTGTGCTGACAATAATCACACAGCGCTTCTCTTTTCATTCATCAGCAACAACAAGGAGCGATCACATGTCCTGATGGAGAATACAGCCAGAGAGAGGGGGGGGGGGGGGGGGGGTGCAGTCAAAGTGGCCATCATGTTGCCTGGTTACCGCTTAGCTGGACGGTCAATGCCACGTAACCCAAGATATCCCACTTTTTTTTTGTTTTTTTTTGTTAAATAATAATTTATTTCAAATTGCACTGTGTCGGACGAGTAAATCTGAGGTCAAATCTGTAGCGAGTGTTAATTAAGATAACAGAATAGTTTTTTTTTTCTCCATCATAAATAAAACAATATGACACAATGTTACATTTATACATGCTACAAATACAGCAGTGATTTTTTTTCCCCTCTCCTGCTGTTTAAAATGATTCCGCTTTTTAAACCCTCACAAAATTCTCAATAGTACCGTATTTTTCGGAGTATAAGTCGCACCGGCCGAAAATGCATAATAAAGAAGGGAAAAAAACATATATAAGTCGCACTGGAGTATAAGTCGCATTTTTTGGGGAAATGTATTTGATAAAAGCCAACACCAAGAATAACATTTGAAAGGCAATTTAAAATGTCTAAAGAATAGTGAACAACCGGCTGAATAAGTGTACGTTATATGAGGCATAAATAACCAACTGAGAACGTGCCTGGTATGTTAACGTAACATATTATGGTAAGAGTCGTTCAAATAACTATAACATATAGAACATGCTATACGTTTACCAAACAATCTGTCACTCCCAATCGCTAAATCCCATGAAATCTTATACGTCTAGTCCAGTGGTTCTTAACCTTGTTGGAGGTACCGAACCCCACCAGTTTCATATGCGCATTCACCGAACCTGAACCGTAATCATAAAATGATATTATATTAAAGAAATACTAATAAATATATATTTTACAAACAGAAAGTTACAGGAATGTACACATAATCCCATGTTTACATCTCATTGTGCAACATGTGAATGTTTTAGTGAACTACATGTGATATCTGAAAGGGATACACATTATTTCCAAAGTAGGACCCCCCACCCAGATATATAATACTAGTACACAGCTCATGAAAAACAATATGTTATAGTCATTGTAAGTGGGCCAAAACACTTATATTAGAAAATAATCTCATGGAAATGACTGCTGTCATTTGATTATAATAATAAAACATTGAACTTGTTACTTAGTCAGGTTTGGGACAGGTGTGCTGCAGGTCTGACGTAGCTCACATGTGCGCCACTGAATGCTCAAGGAGTTTTTGCGTTTGTACACATATGGAAAATTAGAGGGAACATTGTTTGGGGGTATCCATAATACGCCGACAGGGAGAAGTTTTTATTTACACGATGAGTCGGGCGTGTCTCGACCTCCGCGGCGGAGGCTATGCCGAACCCCTAGGGTTCGATCGAACCCAGGTTAAGAACCACTGGTCTAGACTCTTACGTGAATGAGCTAAATAATATTATTTGATATTTTACGGTAATGTGTTAATAATTTCACACATAAGTCGCTCCTGAGTATAAGTTGCACCAAACTATGAAAAAAACTGCGACTTATAGTCCGAAAAATACGGTAAATATACATTTTTATATTGGCCTATAAACACTTTGTGAGGGGGTCACCGGAAAAAAAAGGAATGATTGCTGTGCTGAATGACGATCCTTGATTCCAGTAAACACGTCACTTTTTGCGTCAACAAATAAAGATACCCATATTGTGATGTCAATCGATTAAAAAAAAAAAATCATATTTTCCAAATGTCCATGCAGGGAAAAGAAAATGAAATAAATGAAAGTGCGAAACAACAAAAGAAGAAAACAAATAAATAGTTTATAACCAAGCACATATTAGATCTATTAGCGTCAGATTCAACCAGGGTGGGGTTAGACCAGGGGTGTCAAACATACGGCCACATTTTTCTACCATCAGGTACCATGAATTGATTTACGTGGACCCCGACTTAAACAAGTTGAACAACTTATTCGGGTGTTACCATTTAGTGGTCAATTGTACGGAATATGTACTGTACTGTGCAATCTACTAATACAAGTATCAATCAATCAATCAATCAATCAATCAATCAATCAAAAGGTGAGAGATGCATGAAATTTAATCTAGAATTTACTTTTTCGCAAACTTGAGACAAAGCCGAAGCTCGGTGTGTCAACAATAGCGGCAAAAGCTAGCATTAGCTCGCTGCTATCAATGCTTAAAAAAAAAAAAAAGCCGTCCTCGTTGGCGCTTA
>NC_084731.1:96896147-96915714 GCF_033978785.1 Entelurus aequoreus
AAACGATACCGATAATAAATAAAACGATACCGATATTTTCCGATATTACATTTTAAAGCATTTATCGGCCGATAATATCGGACATCCCTAATTATAACACATGTAAATGCAACTCTACGGTCCCGGGAAACAACTGGACCACCTCAGAAAACACTTGGCTCTCCAAGTACCCCCAAAATGACCACAATTAAAATACAGTAGCACAGTAGGCCTAAGTATTCATTGAAAACAAAGCAACAGTTTTGTTTAACAAATATGTTTAATATTTTTGCTAGGGTTGTACGGGTAATGGTATACTACCGCGATACTAATGAATCATATTCGGTACTGTCCCGGTTCCCCCCCACCCCTAAAGTCCAGCCCCAGTCGGCAGTGTTTTATAGCTACTTCTAAATCACTAATCCTCGCCTCCATGGCGACAAATAAAGTAACTTTCTTACAAGTATCATCCCTGCCGGACGAGGAATAGCTAAACATGCTTCACTACACCGTAGCTCACCGGCGTCAAAATGTAAACAAACACCATTGGTGGATCTACACCTGACATCCACTGTAATGATACCAAGTACAGGAGTGTATCTAGTCGATACTACTATGACTACATCAACATTTTTCGTTTTTTTTTTAATTTATATTACCGGGTATGTTTATAAACTCAGGAAATATGTCCCTGGACACATGAGGACTTTGAATATGACCAATGTATGATCCTGTAACGACTTGGTATCGGATTGATACCAACATTTGTGGTGTGTCCTGGGCATGACGTTAAAGTGCATGCGGCAGTGGAGGCTCCTCTATGGGGTCTTGGAGCACTAGGAGGTTAACCCCTTTACTACTGTTACCCCAGGTGGCCCTTGGCAAAGGCCTAGTACCTGACTGCCCCCTAGCCAGGGATACGGCGAAGACCTCGACGGCGGAGCAGGCGGAGGACGGTAGATTTAAGAACTACCACAAAGGCTGCGATGGCGGAAGAAGGCTGCAGCAGGAAAGGGTCCCCAGTCGTCTTGGACTCGATGCCACTGGACCCTGACCCGATTCTGTCAAGGATCGTGTGGTGACTGTCTGTGCACCAGTCTCCCCACGTTAAACAAAGTCACGCACAGGCATCCTCCATAAAGGGATACACCCCTACCAGGAGGATCGTCATAAATTAAATGTGATAAATCTATGGATAAAAAGCAGAGCCTGGTGACGCATGCGCGTTTATCATAACTCTCTCTCTCTCTCTCTCTGCCCCTCCCTCACCAATGCTGCTGCGCACAATTTGTTTTGTTTTTAACCCCTTCTTAACCCTGAACGTACATTGAAAATACACGCAACCCTAACTCAAAATGCCGGACATTTGAGGCATTTAAGAAACTCCGCCCTGACAGCGACGCAAAAGAGGACATGTCCGGTGAAAAGAGGACTTATGGTCAGTCTATTGTAGCCCGTTAGCTGCTAGCATGCCGTGTGTTGTGCCCCGGTGTGCATTGTTTACACAACGTGCGTTACGCTACTTAATATTTGTATTGAAACGGTACCCACGTACCGTTACACCCCTAGTATCTATGGTAACCAAAACAAACCCCCAAAGTGCACAAAACAGGAACTAAGGGAGTCCAAAACTAACAGAACATAACTAAACAAAACATGATCTGGGCCACGGATCATGACAGACAGTTGACTTCGGAATATTTAGGAGCGAGGAAATTTCAGGACTGGATTTGTTGCACAGGTGGCATCCTATGGTATGGAAATCACTGAGCTCCTGAGCGCGGCCCATTCTTTCACAAAATGTTTGTAGAAACAGTCTCCATGCCTAAGTGCTTGATTTTATACACCTGTGGCCGGGCCAAGTTATTAGGACACCTGATTCTGATCACTTGGATGGGTGGCCAACAGAGGTGGGTAGAGTAGCCAGAAATTGTACTCAAGTAAGAGTACTGTTACTTTAGAGATTTATTTCTCAAGTAAAAGTAAGGAGTAGTCACCCAAATATTTACTTGAGTAAAAGTAAAAAGTATGTTGTGAAAAATCTATTCAAGTACTGAGTAACTGATGAGTAACCTGTTCGTTTAATGATGACGGCAACAAATAATGCACAAAAACATAAAAATAGCAATGAGCAAATTCAGAGCCAGGAATATCTCTTAAGCAACTAAAACAATAATATATATTAAATAATAATACATTAACATAAAAACAATTAAGGCAAATTGAGCCACAATAACTTAAAGGCCTACTGAAAGCCACTACTACCGACCACGCAGTCTGATAGTTTATATATCAATGATGGAATCTTAACATTATAACACATGCCAATACGGCCGGGTTAACTTATAAAGTGACATTTTAAATTTGCCGCTAAACTTCCGGTTCGAAACGCCTCTGAGGATGACGTATGCGCGTGACGTAGACCGGGGAACACGGGTATGCCTTCCACATTGAAGCCAATACGAAAAAGCTCTGTTTTCATTTCATAATTCCACAGTATTCTGGACATCTGTGTTCGTGAATCTGATGCAATCATGTTCATTGCATTATGGAGAAGGAAGCTGAGCAAGCAAAGAAGAAAGTTGTCGGTGCGAAATGGACGTATTTTTCGAACGTAGTCAGCAACAACAGTACACAGCCGGCGCTTCTTTGTTTACATTCCCGAAAGATGCAGTCAAGATGGAAGAACTCGGATAACAGAGACTCTAACCAGGAGGACTTTTGACTTCGATACACAGACGCCTGTAGAGAACTGGGACAACACAGACTCTTACCAGGATTACTTTGATTTGGATGACAAAGACGCAGACGTGCTACTGTGAGTATGCAGCTTTGGCTTCTAAACATTTGATCGCTTGACCGTATGTGCGCAACTTTTTTTTGCGTATGTACGTAACTTTTTTTAAATATATAAGCTTTATGAACCTTGGGTTAGGTGAACGGTCTTTTGGGCTGAGTGATTGTGTGTGTTGATCAGGTGTTTGAATTGTATTGGCGTGTTCTATGGAGCTAGGAGCTAGCAGAGGAGCTAGGAGCTAGCATAACAAACACGCAGGTGTTTTTATGCAGGATTAATTTGTGGCATATTAAATATAAGCCTGGTTGTGTTGTGGCTAATAGAGTATATATATGTCTTGTGTTTATTTACTGTTGTAGTCATTCCCAGCTGAATATCAGGTCACCCCCGGCTCTCACAGCATCTTCCCTATCTGAATAGCTTCAACTCCCCACTAGTCCTTCACTTGCACTTTACTCATCCACAAATCTTTCATCCTCGCTCAAATTAATGGGGAAATTGTCGCTTTCTCGGTCCGAATCTCTCTCACTTCATGCGGCCATCATTGTAAACAATAGGGAACTTTGCGTATATGTTCAATTGACTACGTCACGCTACTTCCGGTAGGGGCAAGCCTTTTTTTTTATCAGATACCAAAAGTTGCAATCTTTATCGTCGTTGTTCTATACTAAATCCTTTCAGCAAAAATATGGCAATATCGCGAAATGATCAAGTATGACACATAGAATAGATCTGCTATCCCCGTTTAAATAAAAAAAATTCATTTCAGTAGGCCTTTAACAGCACCATAGGCTCAGTAGGCAGAGATTACAAAGGAAAATAACAAGTTAGCCCTTACGCAAACCATAAACTAATAGGTGTGGGCTGCACCTGGGAACACACTTCTGATTGGTGTTTGTATGCATGCGTGTATGTGTGTGTGTGCGACTGTGTGTGTGTGTGTGTCTTTGTCTGTCTGTCTATGTGGCTGCAGTGCGTTAATAAATGTCCCCACACGATGTACATTTGACAGTGAGTCATAGCAGGGAAGCTAACATCAGCCTACGGTGACAGCCAACATATCTACTAACGTTACTTACCGCCGTGTGCTTCCTCAAATTTGACGTTGAGTTCATGTAAGCTAAAGCTTGTTGTTGTTTTGCCGCTGAAAGGCGGCTCTGTTTGATTGGTGAAACGGAGTCAAACGTCACCAGTGACTGCATTTGATTGGTGAAACGGAGTCAAACGTCACCAGTGACTGCATTTGATTGGTGAAACGCAGGCATGCATAGATCCTACTTTGAAGGTCTGTCTGACAAACCAAAACAAACAAAGCGTGCATTAAAAGATGGATACAAATCAGTAGCGAGTAGAGCGGAGTAAAAGTAGCGTTTCTTCTCTATAAATATACTCAAGTAAAAGTAAAAGTATGTTGCATTAAAACTACTCTTAGAAGTACAATTCATCCAAAAAGTTACTCAAATAGATGTAACGGAGTAAATGTAGCGCGTTACTACCCACTTCTGGTGGCCAAATACTTTTGGCAATATAGTGTATCTACTGTACGATGCCATTATCCAATAATCGTGGACGTGTTAGCCCCGGTGTGTGTGTGTGTGTGTGTGTGTGTGTGTGTGTGTGCTCTGATCTTGCCATTGTGTTTGTTGGACGGAGACACTTATTGGATGTGGTAATGCGGAACATTGTAGCGCTTCATGTTCTGACGCTCCACCTTCATCATCATCATCATCCATGATACCAATGTTTGCTGGCGTCGTCATCTCTCGCTAAAGGAAGCAACTATATTGAACTAGTGGTGCACTTTACTGTAAGCACATGCTGAGGTATGTGACCCCCTGACATATTGTCTCCTGACCTTAAGGTCCACTTTGCTGTATGTGGTTATTGTACTATCTCCGTGTGTTGGAGTCATCGTTCCTGCCAACACACATCTGCTTCCTTTTTCCTCTTCTTCACCGTCCCTGCTATCTGGCCTGGCTTATGTCACACACACTTGCAGCCCACGCACAAACACACACACACACACACACACACACACACACACATGCGCATCATACTCTGTCCCTCTGCTGTTAATCAGCGTAAGAAGAACTTGACATGTCCGAGTTTGTGGCAAAAATATTCTTCTCTCGGTCTTAGATTTTACTCGTACTACTTTGTGAACACTCGCCTCATTTTAGTTAGTCAGCAAGTCAGCATATGTATATATTTTTTTCACTTCTGGATAGGTTTGTATGGTATACCCGTAATAATAATAATAATAATAATAATAATAATAATAATAATAATAATAATAATAATAATAATAATAATATATTTTATTTATAAAAAGGCACTTTACATTGAGTAAACAACCTCAAAGTGCTACATTGTATTAAAAAAAAATAAAAATAAAAAATAAATAAATAAAAAAAATTAAAAAAAATAATAAAAAATAAATAAATAAAATAGAACAGCCAAATAACTAAAACTAGTATGCATATATCTAAAAAAAGGCTTTTTTTAAAAAAAGAAGGGTTTTTAAGCCTTTTTTAAAAGCATCCACCGTCTGTGGTGCCCTCAGGTGGTCAGGGAGAGCGTTTCACAGACTGGGAGTGGCGGAGCAGAAAGCCCGGTCTCCCTTTACTATAATCTCCCGGTATTAGTATAGTACCGCGATACTAACGAATCATATTCGGTACAATACCGACTCTGAAAAGTACCGGTCCGACCCCCCCCCCCCTTGCTGGTTTACGAGCAGAGGAGCATGTTCGGCAGCGCACAATTACCGAGTACTTACAAGCAGACACAGTGGGACAGAAAAGGGAGAAGGGACGCATTTTGGCTTAAAAATTTACGATAAAGGTGAAGTTATAACACTGAAGTGCCCACCGGAAGGGATGCTTTAAGACATGGCTAGCTAGCCAGCGGCTAAAGTCCAGCTCCAGTCACTAATCCTCGCCTCCATGGCGACAAATAAAGTACGTTTCTTACAAGTATCATCCCTGCAGGACGAGGAATAGCTAAACACGTTTCACGACACACCGTAGCTCACCGGCGTCAAAATGTAAACAAACGCCATTGGTGGATCTACACCTATCATTCACTGTAATGATACCAAGTACAGGAACGTATCTGGTCGATATTACTATAATTACGTCAATTTTTTTTTGGCATCACGTCTTCTTTCGTTTTTTTTTAAATGTATATTATGTTTATAAACTCAGGAAATATGTCCCTGGACACATGAGGACTTTGAATATGACCAATGTATGATCCTGTAACGACTTGGTATCGGATCGATACCCACATTTGTGGTATCATCCAAAACTAATGTAAAGCATCCAAACAACAGAAGAATAAGTGATTATTACATTTTAACAGAAGTGTAGATAGAACATTTTAAAAGAGAAAGTAAGCAGATATTAACAGTAAATGAACAAGTAATAATAATTCATTTTCTACCACTTGTCCTTAATAATTTTGAAAAAATAATAGAATGGAATATGACACAATATGTTACTGCATATGTCAGCAGCTAAATTAGGAGCCTTTGTTTGTTTACTTATAAAAGACAAGTTGTCTTGTATGTTCACCATTTTATTTAAGGGCAAACTCGCAATAATAAACATATGTTTCATGTACCGCAAGATTTGTTTTGTTAAAATAAAGCCAATAATGCAATTTTGTGTGATCCCCTTTATTTAGAAAAGTACCGAAAAGTATCGCAATAATTTTGGTATCGGGACAACACTACCTCTGGCAAAGCAACAAGACATATGTGGTGGTGTGTGCATGTCGTGTGGCACACTCACTGATAAAGGGTTGTCGACGTCACACCACTTTGTACACAAGCGTGTGGAACGTGGCCGTGTTTTACTCGACGGGCACGTTCAATGAGTCTCGTTTGCTAATAATCCAAAAAAATAAAAAATGTAAAAATAATATCCGATTTGAATAGTTAAAATTCTACTAATTTAAGAATCTTGCGGATCATTACAAATGTGCACTATTATATTTTTTTGTGCATAACGAGAAGTTGTAGTTGTGTCACACTGGAATACATTAGATTCACAGTCTAGAAATATCATCAAAAGGTGGATGAAAGGGTGTTGTTAAATTGTTACATAATTAATAAATATTGGTAGTCATCCATTACATAGTCCCCTGCATATGTTTTTTTTAATTAATTTACATTTTCTTTTTGTACTGATTTGATCCTCTTAAATTAGTCATTGTATCCAAGTTCATCAAACTAACTGTAATCTTCCTCTATGACGTTCAAAAAACATTTTCACTGTTGTATTCATTTTAATAGGTCGGACTGTTATTTTCTTTTATTTATTTATGCATGCATTTATCCATTTTAATTTGTTTTATTTTTGTTTTGTTTTTGTTATATTTGAAGGGTAGTGGAAGATTGATGGGAGTTTGGAAGGTTTCTGTCAGAACGAGGAGTTTTTCCCAACTTACTGCGAGGATTGTTCTCCCGGGATGCAATCGGACTATACTGGACAAGGCTTGAAGGTAGGAACATTATTTAACTATTCAAACTCAAAGTACTACAAAACAAAAAGGCGCACAAGGCGAAGACAAGCTTAACGCAGGAAACAAAAGCTCAGCCTTAGCATAAACTATGGACATGAACCATGAAACTAAAAACATGAAAAAACTCACTAAACTGTGGCTTGAAACAAATAGCAAGAACTATGGACATGAAACAAAAAGACTTACTGGACACGGCATGAATCGAACAGCATGAACTATGGCAAGAAAAGTCAAAACAGAGCAATGTCGCCAGCACGACTAACTGGCAAAAACAGGCTTAAATAATAGTCTCTGATTAGAGCAGGTGAAACTAATCAGTCGTCATGGAAACTAAAACAAACAAGGGAGCGCAAACAGGAACTATGGAGTCTTAAACCGAAAATAACAAAAAACATGATCCAGACCACAGATCTGTTAATGCTTAATAAAGCAAATTATATGTACATAAAATACATTTTGAATCTGCTGCTGATTTTGTAGGTTTGCCCTTTACAAATACGTTGTAACCGTACATTTGTTTTTAGCAGACTATAGACTATCACACATATTATATAAACCTATGTTTGGGAAGCGAGCTCAGGCATTTTTCTTGTAATTGGTCCCGTAGGTTGCGCACATCTTGGAAGGGATTTTTGTACATTCCTCTTTACAGTTTGAGGCTGTCGCTTGGCAACTCAAAGTTTCCACTCCCTCTGAGGACGTTATATCGATTTTTTTGAGCCTTGCCTGGCTACTCGGGGGATCTTAATGGGATTCTTCTTGAGTCACTCCTTTGTTAACTCAGCCAAAGGTTTTGGGTCACAGTCATCCTGGAAAACGCATGGATGCCCGTCCAAGACTCTATTAGATTCTATAATACACAACCTGTCAGAATTATTCTATCTAAATTATCACAATACTATGTGTTGAGATGAGTTCCTAGCAAGAAGACCAAAGCTGTCTTTGAAACCTACCAAGAAGAAGGCTCGTAGAACTCCACTGTGTAAGGGGGAGAGCCACATGAAGGGTTTTCTGTTTTCTCTCATGTATGGTAATCAACAGAAATATATTGTTCTAACCCAAGGACTTCAAAGCGGATCTGCCCAATTTCCAGACAAACTCCTTTTGAACTATTTTATGGACCTCTTTTTGAAGTATTTTACCAACTCTTTTTGAACTATTTAATGGAACTCTTTTTGAACTGACCTTTTCTGTGAATTGTTTACGACCTTTTCTGTGAACTTTTTGCGACCTTTGTCCTTTGGAAACAGCGGTGGCCATGTGGTCGGGGAGGGTCCAAAATAAAAGAAGGAGGCGTGCAATCTTTTGGCAGAGCGTGCTGGGATACTGTGCAAGGGTACAGTGTACAGACGACTCTCCTCAATATTGAGTCCAAATTGATTTCTGTCTCTGTTTAATTCTTTGCCTCTTGTCTTGTTTAATAGATGTCATCAGTGTTTGAACCTGACACAACCCATTTCATTGGCCTCTCATTGCAGAGCAGAATGTTCCCCTTCACCTGTTTGGGGTCGTAGTCAGGATTCCTTTGACTCCAAACACTGGAGGTCAAGTTGATGCCAACGAGCTCAATTTGGTTTTGTCAGACCACAAGCCTTCTGTGAGCTGTGATCTAAGTCCAGTAGAGCAAAGTGTGTTCTTCGCTCTATTAATCGGGTCTTCCCATGCACTTCTGAGCTGATCCCCCAACTCTCACAGAATCTTCCTTACATCACAAGGTGAGATCTTGCATGGGACTCCAGAGCAAGGACAACTGATGTTTGCATGTATTTATTTTACTTCTGAATTGACGCACCATGGTTTCATGGGTTGGTAGTGGCTTATACATCGTAATTTCTGGAATATAGTACACACCTAAATTAAAGGCCTACTGAAATGATTTTTGTTTTATTTAAACGGGAATAGCAGATCCATACTATGTGTCATACTTGATCATTTCGCGATATTGCCATATTTTTGCTGAAAGGATTTAGTAGAGAAAATCGACGATAAAGTTCGCAACTTTTGCTCGCTGATAAAAAAAACAAACCTTGCCCCTACCGGAAGTAGCGTGACGTCACAAGCGGTAGTGCTGCTCACAATTCCCCGTTGTTTACAATGGAGCGAGAGATATTAGGAGCGAGAAAGTGACGATTACCCCATTAATTTGAGCGAGGATGAAAGATTCGTGGATGAGGAACGTTAGAGTGACGGACTAGAGAGGCAGTTCAAGACATATCTTTCTTTGCTCTGACCGTAACTTAGGTACAAGCTGGCTCATTGGAATCCACACTCTCTCCTTTTTCTATTGTGGATCACAGATTTGTATTTTAAACCACCTCGGATACTATATCCTCTTGGAAATGAGAGTCGAGAAGGCGAAATGGACATTAACAGTGACTTTTATCTCCACGACAATACATCGACGAAGCTCTTTAGCATGAGCTAACGTGATAGCATCTGTCTCAAATGCAGATAGAAACAAAATAAATAAATCCCTGACTGGAAGGATAGACAGAAGATCAACAATACTACTATCAGGAGACACCGAACCAAACACTGGACATGTAAATACACGGTTAATGTGTATTCCACGCCTGTCGAAGCCTAGCAATGCTGTTGCTAACGACGCTAACTTAACAACGGGACCTCGTCAGAGCTATGATAAAAACATTAGCGCTCCACCTACGCCAGCCAGACATCCTCCGCTCATCAACACCCGTGCTCACCTGGGGCCGTACTTATCAAGCTTCTTAGAGTGCCATTTTACACTTAAGTCCTGAGAATTTGCGAAATTTAGTCCTACTCTCAAACTTCAGAATAAAAGCTTTTTATCAACGTTCTTAAGTCTAAGAATCACTCCTACCCTCCACGATATTTAAGAGACCTTCAGAGGTGTCTTAAGTGGTTAGGAGTTGCCAGCAGGGGATGGCACTGAGGCGAGAGAGACGTGCGCGAACGTTCAGGGAACGGAACAATGTTTTTTTTTTTTTGATGACGAGCAGCTGATCAAACGGTATCGTTTGGACAGAGCGGATATTATTTTTGTCACAGATTTAATACTTTTCGATTCCTTGTTGATTTCTGCATGAGGTGAGTGACGTCAGTGAGTGTGTGGGCGACAGAAGAGAGGGAGCGGTAGCGTGAGTGCCGGCGGGGACTAGTTTGTTTTGTATTATTTTGTAGTTTATTGTCAAAATATACACTCCCATTGTCCACTTAAATATTTCTAAGATATTTCTTTATTCTTAGACAACGGATTCCCTTTCGTTATTGGTCATTTCTATGGACACACAAATGACGTCACCTAAAATTCCGTTTACGGCACATAGTAATGTCGTAATTCAGCTCTGAGTGTGACACTTAAGATTCAGTCCTACACTTTGCTGAAAGTGTGAGTAAGACGCTTGATAACTAACTTTTAAGTGCAGCTTTCAGCGAAGAATTTATTTACTCTTAAGTCAACTCTTAGCAGACTTCTTAGGAGTAATTCTAAGAAGCTTGATAAGTACGGCCCCTGCGTTCCAGCGATCGACGATGCGGTCGGCGGCCCGGAGACGTAGGAAGTCAAGGTGAGGTCGCCGGCTAGCGCGTCTGCTATCCAACAAAGTCCTCCTGGTTGTGTTGCTACAGCCAGCCGCTAATACACCGATCCCACCTACAACGTTCTTCTTTGCAGCCTCCATTGTTCATTAAACAAATTGCAAAAGATTCACCAACACAGATGTCCAGAATACTGTGGAATTTTGTCGAAGAAAACAGAGCTCTGTGTATTGTGTCCAAAAGGGTCCAAACACTTCCGTGGATCTCGCGACGTCACACGCCTGCGTCATCCTCCAAAGGCGTTTTGAACCGGAAGTTCCCCGGGAAATTTAAAATGTCACTTTATAAGTTAACCCGGCCGTATTGGCATGTGTTGCAATGTTAAGATTTCATCATTGATATATAAACTATCAGACTGCGTGGTCGCTAGTAGTGGCTTTCAGTAGGCCTTTAAATTCGCACTCACTTTTTTTATGAAAAAGAAAAATTGTACATTCCACTTCCTGAAGGTGTGTCACCTTTAGACATTTTCAAGGCCCTTTGGTGGTGGTATATTTCCGTTGCGTGTGGCTGTTCTGTTTTGTCTTTTAATGTCTACGTCGATCGCCTTTGGCTTTCTCCTTCCAAACATATTGCTGGCCAAACAGCTCAATTTTTATTTCATCTGACCACAGAACTTTCCTCCAGAAAGTCTTATCTTTGTCCATGTGATGTCAGATGAAACAAAAATGGAGCTGTTTGGCCACAATACCCAGCAATATGTTTGGAGGAGAAATGATGAGGCCTTTAATCCCAGGAAAAACCATTCCTAAAAAACATATTATGCTCTGGGCCTGTTTTGCTGCCAATGGAACTGGTGCTTTACAGAGAGTAAATGGGACAATGAAAAAAGGAGGATTACCTCCAAATTCTTCAGGACAAGCTAAAATCATCAGCCCGGAGGTTGGGTCTTGAGCGCAGTTGGGTGTCCCAACAGGACAATGACCCCAAACACACGTCAAAAGTGGTAAAGGAATGGCTAAATCAGGCTAGAATGAAGGTTTTAGAATGGCCTACCCAAAGTCCTGACTTAAACGTGTGGACAATGCTGAAGAAACAAGTCCATGTCAACAAATGTAGCTGAACTGCACCAATTTTGTCAAGAGAAGTGGTCAAAAATTCAAGCAGAAGCTTGTGGATGGCTACCAAAAGCGCCTTATTGCAGTGAAACTTGCCAAGGGACATGTAAGCAAATATTAACATTACTGTATGTACACTTTTGACCCAGCACATTTGCTCACATTTTCAGTAGATTCATAAAAGAACCAAACTTCATGAATGTTTTTTTTTGTGACCAACAAGTATGTGCTCCCATCACTCTATCACAAAAAAATAAGAGTTGTAGAAATGATTGGAAACTCAAGACACTATATTTACAAGTGTATGCAATCTTTTGACCAAGACTCTATATATTTTTAAGTGTCTCTTTAAAACAATCCCTTGTAAAAAAAAATATATATGGACAGTTGATGTATTTGTATTTGGGTAAACCTACAAAATCGTTCTGCACTGCAAAAACTGAAATCTAAGTAAGATTAAATAACTCAAATAAGGGTGATATTTGCTTATTTTCTGTCTAATAAGATCATTCTTCTCACTAAGCAGATTTTATGTTAGAGTATTTTACTTGTTTTAAGTGTTTTGGTCCTAAATGATCTCAGTAAGATATTACAGCTTGTTGCTGAGATTTGATGAGCTATATTGAGTAAAACATGCTTGAAACTAGAATGTCAACTGTTGCAAAGCTGTGTCATCAACACTCACAAGTATAAAACTACTTTTTTAAAGTAATAATTTCTTACTTCAAGCATGAAAAAAAAATCATGATTTCGACACAATTTCTCATAATTAAAAAATTTGGGCCTGGGGCCGGGCTGTATATATGCGCACTAATTGACTGAAATAGCACGCACTTGGCGCGATAATGTCATGTTATCCATGGAAAAATGCATTTTTAGACGATATGATTTGCCTGAGCGGCTAGGAGACCCCGAGAGTAACAAGCGCTTGCCTTGTTGCCTTTCCATTAAGAACAATAAATAGTTGTTTAGTATAAGTTTGCTGGTTTCAAGAAATTTAATACCGAGCGCATATCATTATGTCAAGATAATGGCACTAGCATTTACTTCATTTAAGAATATTTTTCAACATATTGAGCAAAAAGGTCTCTTTTTTTTCTACCAAGAAAAGTGCACTTGTTATTAGTGAGAATATACTTATTTTAATGTATTTTTGGGTTCATTGAGGTTAGCTAATTTTACTTGTTTTGGAAAGTCTTGACAAGCCGAATTTTCTTGTTCTATTGGCAGATCATTTTGCTGAGTTCAAATAAAATACCCCTCATTTTTGTAAAAATTTTTTTTCTTGTTTTTGAACACTGACTTTTTGCAGTGAGAGATCAAATACATATTTTCCTCATTGCAGAATAGGGACAATTGTTGCATTTATAGCTGTAGGGTATCAGTTTAATGATAAAAAAAAAAGAAAAAAAAAAAGACTTGGACGTAAAAAGGCATCTGCTTGTTCAAATCACCACGAACGTGATGGTAAAGTTTGCCACGGAGGAAGGGTCTGCGTTCTGAGATTGGCCCGTGTGTGTGTGTGTGTGTGTGTGTGTGTGTGTGTGTGTGTGTGTGTGTCACTGTCAGGGACAATAGCCCGGGTCATCTGACCGAGAGGCTGCAGACCACTCGTATCACATGACAGCGGCTCAAGGCCACGTCTTTGTTAGCGGGCCTATTGTCGAAGCTGAGGAGGCAGCTGCGAGGGGGAATCACTGTGTGCATGACACACACACACACACACACACACACACACACACACACACACACACAGGAAGGCTCCTCATGGCTCAATGACAAAGACGATGCCTTCTTCGTCGTCGTCCCAACTGGAAGACCCTCGCACATGCGCGCACATGCACGCAGGCATTCTGTACGCACATAGCTATATTTATAGTGACATCAACTGGCAGGTGGCTTTGTCTGCGGTGTCGTCTACCAGCACCCCGGTCTCGTTCGCCGTGGAACTTTACTTCATTAGCACCTCATTTGCATCCATGAATAATTGTGCAAATGGTGTAACAATGCTTGTCTCAATTAACCGATGAATTAAATAACCAGCCAGACAGCTTGTTTGCGCTGAGCAACAGTATTTCTTTCGGGCCGTGGCTGTGACAAGGGGGGAACAAATCAGGATGGGCCGCCGGGTTTGGAGCGAGGAAAGGAAACGAGTGAATGGATGAATAAGACGGGGGGAAAGATGACAAAGGCTCTAAAGTCACGGAGAAAGACATGAGAGGTTAAGTCTTTCATGCGGCGCATTGCTTATGAAACCAGATAGTCCTGAAATGTGATTGAAATGTGAGCTACTGTGCCTCCCCCCAGGTGTGTGTGTGTGTGTGTGTGTGTGTGTGTGTGTGTGTGTGTGTGTGTGTGTGTGTGTGTGTGTGTGTGTGTGTGTGTGCGTGTTTCAATCGTAGTCAAAGGGCAGAATGTGTAAGCAACCACACCCATCCTTCAAGGGGGGGTCTCTTTCAGATCGTCACAAGTGAATATGTGTGAATGTGTGAATGCATGTGTATTTTTGTGGAAGGAAAAGATACCTTCCATATGAGGAAGTTAGGACCGAAACCATGGTCCCAATACGGAAAAAAACATTGCATCTAATAGAAAGCAAAATGCCAGAGTCTGTGAACATTGCTCCAAAGTCAGGAATTTTTTGTTGATTCAATGTGCATACAAAAGTAAACAAGGACAGGTGCAAAGGCAGCGGTATGTGATAAAACAAGACGGCACCTAAAGGAGGACTTCCCTATTCATCCCCGAAAAAAAATGTCATGGTGAGGGTGAGTCCATTACGTGCTAAATGGCTGACTAAAAAATGTTGCGAGTATGTTTGATTTATTGTGAGCAATTGTGTAAGCAACCACACCCATCCTTCAAGGGGGGGGGGGGGGGGGGGTCTCTTTCAGATCGTCACAAATGAATATGTGTGAATGTGTGAATGCATGTGTATTTTTGTGGAAGGAAAAGATACCTTCCATATGAGGACCGTTGAACAAGTTAGGACCGAAACCATGGTCCCAATACGGAAAACCACTGCATCAAATGCTAGAGTCTGTGAACATTGCTCCAAAGTCAGGATTTTTTTTGTCGATTCAATGCGCATACAAAAGTAAACATTGACAGGTGCAAAGGCAGCGGTATGTGATAAAACAAGACGGCAGCTAAAGGAGGACTTCCCTATTCATCCCCTCGAAAGAAACATCATGGTGAGGGTGAGTCCACTACGTGCTAAATGGCTGACTAAATAATTTTTCGAGTGTGTTTGATTTAACGTGACCAATTTTATTGATCCATCGTGACCCTTTCTGCAATTTCGTTGGTCTAATGTGACAAAGCTAAATTTATTGCCGGCATGTAAAGCTCAGGAAGCCTGAAAAATCCATAAATCCGCCACAGGATTGTATAAAGTGCAGGGTTTTAATCGTGGGGGAAAAAAATAGCGGCTAATAGTCCGGAAAATAAGGTTGTTTTTTTTTTATCAAACAAATACAAATACATTTACAACCTTTTTATATATACTGTATATTTTTAAGTCCCTTTTTAAAACAAATTAAATAATTCAACTTAACAAAAATTAGGGTGGTCCCAAAAAGGAGGGATATTTCAAATTGACTGTGTGTCGGTTTTAAACGTGCTCCCCCTCTGGTGAACATATGAAACAACAAGTGTGTGTAAGAAATTGAAATGTGCCCCCTTTGGCCAAAATTAATGAAAGAAAATTAAATAAATATGTATATAGAGACATACTGAAATAACTTGAAGGAAAATAAAATTAAAAAATAAATGACATAGTTGACTACAAGCTTACCTTTTTTATATTTGCATAGTATGTATATATTATTAATGATGTAAATACAAATATTTATATATCTAGAAAGGGTGGTCCTAAAGAGAGAGGCATTTTTCGGCGATCTCAAGAAGGTAAGAAATATAAGAAAGTGTGTGTGTGTGTGTGTGTGTGTGTGTGTGTGTGTGTGTGTGTTTGCCACATGTATTCATATTCTGCTTTTTTCCGCACTCAGCCTTCGGTTCAGTAAGGTGTACCGGATTCTTACGTGGATCACATTTATTAGTAAGGGACAGGAAGTGTGTTTGCATCATGTGTTTACTCTGCAGTCAAATACAAGCAGCCAATGAAAAAGCGGAGTTCCAGACGTGCAAGGCCCTCCCACAAGCCCGAGAAGTGTGTATTTAAGCGGTCATAAAAAGACGAAGCGTGCGGCCCAGCTCGCTTGGACTAGCAAAGGTCATGACTTGCAACGGTGCTATGAAGAGCATGCAGACGCCATTTGGTACCACTTTGGATTCTTGATGTACTACGGCAGGGGTCACCAACGCGGTGCACGCGGGCACCAGGTAGCCCGTAAGGACCAGATGAGTAGCCCGCTGGCCTGTTCTAAAAATAGCTCAAATAGCAGCACTTACCAGTGAGCTGCCTCTATTTTTTAAATTGTATTTATTTACTAGCAAGCTGGTCTCGCTTTGCCCGACCTTTTTAATTCTAAGAGAGACAAAACTCAAATAGAATTTGAAAATCCAAGAAAATATTTTAAAGACTTGGTCTTCACTTGTTTAAATTAATTCTTTTTTTTTTTTACTTTGCTTCTTCTAACTTTCAGAAAGACAATTTTAGAGAAAAAATACAACCTTAAAAATGATTTTAGGATTTTTAAACACATATACCTTTTTACCTTTTAAATTCCTTCCTCTTCTTTCCTGACAATTTAAATCAATGTTCAAGTAAATGTTTTTATTTTTATTGTAAAGAATAATAAATACATTTTAATTTAATTCTTCATTTTAGCTTCTGTTTTTTCCACGAAGAATATTTGTGAAATATTTCTTCAAACTTATTATGATTAAAATTTAAAAAAAATATTCTGGCAAATCTAGAACATCTGTAGAATGAAATTTGAATCTTATTTCAAAGTCTTTTGAATTTCTTTTAAAACTTTTGTTCTAGAAAATCTAGAAGAAATATTGATTTGTCTTTGTTAGAAATATAGCTTGGTCCAATTTGTTATATATTCTAACAAAGTGTAGATTGGATTTTAACCTATTTAAAACATGTCATCAAAATTCTAAAATTAATCTTAATCAGGAAAAATTAGTAATGATGTTCCATAAATTATTTTTTACATTTTTTCAAAAAGATTCGAATTAGCTAGTTTTTCTCTTCTTTTTTTCGGTTGAATTTTGAATTTTAAAGAGTCGAAATTGAAGATAAACTATGTTTCAAAATTTAATTGTCATTTTTTTCGTGTTTTCTCCTCTTTTAAACCGTTCAAGTAAGTGTAAATATCATTAATTATTAATAATAACATAGAGTTAAAGGTAAATTGAGCAAATTGGCTATTTCTGGCAATTTATTTAAGTGTGCATCAAACTGGTAGCCCTTCGCTTAATCAGTACCCAAGAAGTAGCTCTTGGTTTCAAAAAGGTTGGTGACCCCTGTACTACGGAAACCAGGGGTGTCCAAAATGCAGCCCGGATCCATTCGCTGCAGGTGGCGTGTTTTTATTGGCTCATGGGACATTGTAGAGATCAAATAAACTAAAAAAAAAAGAATTAAAATAGAATTGGCATTTTTCTAATATATTTTTGATATTAAATACATTTTAAAGAAGACCTCAGTATTTGGACACAAATGTCATAGAATCATTTTTTAAAAATGTTTTACTTGAATACAAGTCATTCATTTGTTAATGGTTCTATCTACAAGTCTCTTCTGGGTTTATTTTGAGGTGACATTTTCTAGTCGGAGTCTCCTCACTCCTCTTTGCACTGATGCATTGAGCTAAGAACTTAACCGTAAAGCAGTGAAAATCCCCCACCCCAACTCTATAAATTAGGGATGTCCGATAATGGCTTTTTGCAGATATCCGATATTCCGATATTGTCCAACTCTTTAATTACCGATACCGATACTGATATATACAGTCGTGGAATTAACACATTATTATGCCTAATTTGGACAACCAGGTATGGTGAAGATAAGGTACTTTTTTTTTTTTTAAATTAATAAAATAAAATAAGATAAATAAATTAAAAACATTTTCTTGAATAAAAAAGAAAGTAAAACAATATACTATCAGTTACATAGAAACTAGTAATTAATGAAAATTAGTCAAATTAACTGTTAAAGGTTAGTACTATTAGTGGACCAGCAGCATGTCCACTAATGCATGTCATGTGTGCTTACGGACTGTATCCCTTGCAGACTGTATTGATATATATTGATATATAATGTAGGAACCAGAATATTAATAACAGAAAGAAACAACCCTTTTGTGTGAAATGGGGGAGGGAGGTTTTTTGGGTTGGTGCACTAATTGTAAGTGTATCTTGTGTTTTTTATGTTGATTTAATAAAAAAAACAAAAAAAAAACAAAAACGATACCGATAATAAAAAAAAACGATACCTAGGGATGATACTCGAAACCGGTTTTCCCGGTTGTTTGATAAGAAAATAACCGAGTCCTTGGACTCAAATCCCTTTTTGAGAACCGGTACCCGTTATCGAGACCACTATAGTAAAGAAAAAGAGTGGAATCCCGTCCCGACCAGAAATGCTCCGTGGGACATCACAATAAATGACGTCATGTAGCTCAGTCATTAGGCGCAGATAGCGAAAGCAGGAAAACAATGGACGGGAAAAAGCGCTCCAAGGTGTAATAAAGTTCAAAACAAAAGGTATAATCCATCGAATAACTTTACTGAGAGATTTGAGCAGGGTAAAACACATGACCAACACTTTTACGACCAACCGGAAACATAGCAACCAGGCTAGCAACGCACCTCCTTTACGGCAGCTGTCGCAACGTTCTTAAAACAACCGCAGCACATACATATACATACAACATATCTCCCTTTTTTAACTTTTGTTTTTCTTTCCTTGTAAACAAAACAAAATCACACTGTAGATGTGTTGTCTGTCTAATTATAAATAATGCAGACGAGGCGTGTTGGCTGACTTCTTGACGTTTACTTTCACAGCGTGGCAACATGCAACACTTTTCGGGGTGACCGCGCATGCTCGTAACTCCCGTTGCATGCTGGGTAGTGTAGTTGTTATATTCTCTAGCTCATAACATCTTTCCCCCATAAAGAAATAATGTTAACTCAATAAAGTGTATTTCTTTTTTTAGCTTTAACTTTTCATTTATTAGCATTGTAACCACATTTGCAAACAACTTTTCTCTTGTTAGAATTTTCTTTCAATAAAGAAATAAAGTGCAAAAATGTCAAAGCATCATAAACAGTTATGTCAAATAGCAGCAGAAGTGCACTTTTTGGAGAGCTGTATTATTTTCAGTTTTGTTGCCCAAGGGACTGATTTTATTTAACACTATATTATTATTTATACACCTATAGTGATCACAGAGACAGCTTGTTTTTGTGTTACTGTATAGATTTGTTTCTCTGAAAAATCCCACTTAATATTCTTTGGGTAACAACAGTCAATATGTATTTATTTTATTAATTTTTTTTAGGTGGGTAACAGTCAATATTTATTTATTTATTAGATTTTTTTTTTTTTATTATATAATAAAAGTGAGTTCTTTTTCCATATACAACACCCTATCTGGACTCGATAAGAGAATCGATAAGGAATCGGTTCGATAAGAGGATTCGATAA
>NC_084731.1:96915734-96923234 GCF_033978785.1 Entelurus aequoreus
CATGTAAGCAAATATTAACATTGCTGTATGTATACTTTTGACCCAGCACATTTGCTCACATTTTCAGTAGACCCATAATAAATTCATAAAAGAACCAAACTTCATGAATGTTTTTTTGTGACCGAGTACCGTATTTTCCGCACTATAAGGCGCACCGCATTATAAGGCGCGTAGAATAGACGCTACAGTAGAGGCTGGAGTTGCAAGACTGCTGCGGCTCAAGATCGGTCCATATATAAGGCGCACCGGATTATAAGGCGCACTGTCAGCTTTTGAGAAAATTGGAGGTTTTTTAGGTGCGCCTTATAGTGCGGAAAATACGGTATGTGCTCCAATCACTATCACAACAAAATAAGAGTTGTAGAAATGATTGGAAAATGTCACTTAAAAAAAAAAAAAAAAAAAAATATATATATATATATATATATATATATATATATATTATATATATATATATATATATATATATATATATATATATATATATATATATATATATATATATATATATATATATATATATATGTGTATATACAGTATATTAATCATATATATATATGGTCAAAAGTTTACATACACTTGTAAAGAACATAATGTCATGGCTATATATATATATATATATATATATATATATATATATATATATATATATATATATATATATATATATATATATATATATATATATATATATATATATATATATATATATATATATATACTACCGTTCAAAAGTTTGGGGTCACATTGAAATGTCCTTATTTTTGAAGGAAAAGCACTGTACTTTTCAATGAAGATAACTTTAAACTAGTCTTAACTTTAAAGAAATACACTCTATACATTGCTAATGTGGTAAATGACTATTCTAGCTGCAAATGTCCGGTTTTTGGTGCAGTATCTACATAGGTGTATAGAGGCCCATTTCCAGCAACTATCACTCCAGTGTTCTAATGGTACAATGTGTTTGCTCATTGGCTCAGAAGGCTAATTGATGATTAGAAAACCCTCGTGCAATCATGTTCACACATCTGAAAACAGTTTAGCTCGTTACAGAAGCTACAAAACCGACCTTTCTTTTGAGCAGATGAGTTTCTGGAGCATCACATTTGTGGGGTCAATTAAACGCTCAAAATGGCCAGAAAAAAGAGAACTTTCTACTGAAACTCGACAGTCTATTCTTAGAAATGAAGGCTATTCACAAAATTGTTTCGGTGACCCCAAACTTTTGAACGGTAGTGTATATATATATCTATATATATATAGATATATATATATAGATATATATATATATATATATATATATATATATATGTATGTATGTATGTATGTATGTATATATATATATATATATATATATATATATATATATATATATATATATATATATATATATATATATATATATATATATTATATATATATATATATATATATAAAAATAAGAACAGGCTGCAATGCTACTAATTACGAATACTTCAAATACATACCGATCATTTCCTAAGAAGAAATTTTGATAAAGCGTATCATATTTATCTTTTCCCCAGCAACCCGGAGAGGGACAAGCGGTACAACAATGGATGGATGGATATATTTTTTTTTATGTACTTTTTTTTCTTCAAAATTTCCAGTGAGGACGGTAATACTGCTGCACTTAGAGTTAACTTCAAGTTAAAAGCACCAATGATTGTCACACACGCACTAGGTGTGGTGACATTTGTCCTCTGCATTTGACCCATCACCCTTGATCACCCCCTGGGAGGTGAGGGGAGCAGTGAGCAGCAGCGGTGGCCACGCCCGGGAATAATTTTTGGTGATTTAACCCCCAATTCCAACCCTTGATGCTGAGTGCCAAGCAGGGAGGCAACGGGTCCCATTTTTATAGTCTTTGGTCTTTTGGTATGACTCGGCCGGGTTTGAACTCACAACCTACCGATCTCAGGGCGGTGGAACACGGAACAACCCCAATGAGGATGTTCTGTTACACCCCTAACAAACTGTAGATGTTTACTTTATCACGTTGTGCCTTTGAGGTGCATGCATTCGCTCGTTGTGCGAATAGTGGGGGAAAAAAGGCTGGTGCAAGTTAAGGATGTCATGCCCAGCCCTGCTGGCAGACTTAACGGCGAGTCGGTCTGTTCCCAAAAGAAAGTAAAAAGAAAAAAAAAAAAGAGGAAATATTTCTCTTCCTCTTGGCAGCGACTGAGCTGACATCTCCCCCCCACCCTCAGAGTGTCCTGGCAAAGACAAATCCCTCTGTGTCTTTTTTTGTTTTTTGAAGATGAGACTATTCCCAGTTTCCTTTCCCTTTCTCACACCTCCCCTCCTCACGCCTCCCTCATTAGCCAGCGGGCCGAGATGTAATTAGGACAAAATATTTCCAGAGAAAGGGCGGTGGGTGATGGGGGGGGGGGGGGGGGGGGGGGGGGGGGATGCAGGAGGATGGCGAGGTGTACACAAAAAAAAAACAACCGGCAAGGTAATTAATGGAGATGCATGAATTACGCCAACACACTCAAACAGAAAAAAAAAGTACCTTTTTGTTTCCAATCCTGGCTGTGCACTAAAAAAAGTTCCTAACTGAACTGGATGCGCCCAAAAAAAAGGGCAGCGGAACAATCCAGGACGTGGACAGGTGGGCAGGGGGGAAGAGGACGAGTGAGCAAAGCGGCTAAAGATGGACGAGGTTGATAACCGAGAGGATGAGGAGGACGGATCCAGAAGGACGAGGGGGGAGGCGGGGGCTGGGGGGGGGGGGGGGGGCTGACAAGGGACAATTCAAGGTGGAAGCGTGATGCTAAATTTGGCTAAAAAGAGAAGACTCCTGTGCGCGTCGGAGACTTGCTGAATCGGCCGCGGTTCCGGTTTCACGCCTCCCCGAGCTTGACAAAGAGAAAGAGTCCCTGGCCGGTAATGTTCCCCTCAGGCGGACAAAAGGAAGGAGGCAGGTGAAGGCGGCAAACAAATGGAAAAAAAAAGGAAACATTTGCATCCTCCATCATCAGCAGCATCTGCTGAGTCTGTGGAGAAAGCTGCAAGGTGCTCTTTGCAAGTAGCTCTTCAAGGCCAGCATCTGCACAAAGATGCTCCGATGTCTCAAAAATAACGATCAGCAAAGTTACACGTGGACTTGTAGTGGCTGCTGGTGGCAGGAGCTCTGTGCTCTTGTTGTCATCCTTTTGTGTTCCTGATGTGTCCCTCATGCATTTTGCTTCGGGACCCTTTGGGAGTGTGCGACAAGGGGGTGGTACTTATGCGGTGCTTTTTGGTGAACTTCTGGATCTGTCCCCCGGGAGCCTTTTGGCCATGGAGACCAGATGCCGGGTCTCTGCCACACCAGAGTCCGTTTGGAGAGACTGGAGGAGATGCGGATGATGGAGCTGGGACGGACTAGCTTCAGTGTCTTGTCTGAATGAGCAGGTATCGGACACCTTGGTCTCCTCGGACGGATCCTCGCTCATCCATGCGGACTGGACACTGGCCGAGAGTTGGTGGGCGGCCGAGGGTGGAGTCAGCTCTCTTGGTCATACTTGCCAACCCTCCCGATTTTCCCGGGAGACTCCCGAATTTCAGTGCCCCTCCCGAAAATCTCCCGGGGCAACCATTCTCCCGAATTTCTCCCGATTTCCACCCAGACTGCCTTCAACGTCCTCTACAACAGGGGTCACCAACGCGGTGCCCGCGGGCACCAGGTAGCCCGTAAGGACCAGATGAGTAGCCCGCTGGCCTGTTCTAAAAATAGCTCAAATAGCAGCACTTACCAGTGAGCTGCCTCTATTTTTTTAATTGTATTTATTTACTAGCAAGCTGGTCTCGCTTTGCTCGACATTTTTAATTCTAAGAGAGACAAAACTCAAATAGAATTTGAAAATCCAAGAAAATATTTTAAAGTCTTGGTCTTCACTTGTTTAAATAAATTCATTAATTATTTTTACTTTGCTTCTTATAACTTTCAGAAAGACAATTTTAGAGAAAAAATACAACCTTAAAAATGATTTTAGGATTTTTAAACACATATACCTTTTTACCTTTTAAATTCCTTCCTCTTCTTTCCTGACAATTTAAATCAATGTTCAAGTACATTTATTTTTTTTATTGTAAAGAATAATAAATACATTTTAATTTAATTCTTCATTTTAGCTTCTGTTTTTTCGACGAAGAATATTTGTGAAATATTTCGTCAAACTTATTATGATTAAAATTCAATATAGAAAATCTGTAGAATCAAATTTAAATCTTATTTCAAAGTCTTTTGAATTTCTTTTAAAATTTTGTTCTGGAAAATCTAGAAGAAATAATGATTTGTCTTTGTTAGAAATATAGCTTGGTCCAATTTGTTATATATTCCTAACAAAGTGCAGATTGGATTTTAACCTATTTAAACATGTCATCAAAATTCTCAAATTAATCTTAATCAGGAAAAATTACTAATGATGTTCCATAAATTCTTTTTTTAATATTTTCAAAATATTCGTTTTTCTCTTCTTTTTTTCGGTTGAATTTTGAATTTTAAAGAGTCGAAATTGAAGATAAACTATGTTTCAAAATGTAATTGTCATTTTTTTCGTGTTTTCTCCTCTTTTAAACCGTTCAATTAAGTGAAAATATCAATAATTATTAATAATAACATAGAGTTAAAGGTAAATTGAGCAAATTGGCTATTTCTGGCAATTTATTTAAGTGTGTATCAAACTGGTAGCCCTTCGCATTAATCACTACCCAAGAAGTAGCTCTTGGTTTCAAAAAGGTTGGTGACCCCTGACCTACAACCTGTCGTCACGTCCGCTTTTCCTCCATTCAAACAGCGTGCCGACCCAGTCGCAAAATATATGCGTTTTTTACACACACATGAGTGACTGCAAGGCATATTTGATCAACAGCCATACAGGTCACCCTGAGGGTGGCCGTATAAACAACTTTAACACTGTTAAAAATATGCGCCACGCTGTGAACCCACACCAAACAAGAATGACAAACACTATTTCGGGAGAACATCCGCACCATAACACAACATAAACACAACAGAACAAATACCCAGAACCCCTTGCAGCACTAACTCTTCCGGGACGCTACAGTCTGGACACCCTCTTCAGGGGCCCACGCGTTTAGACTGAATGTTTTTTTTCTGACCCCCCTGCCAGCGTATACCTGTTTCTCACCTTCTTTGTAAGAAGTTGGCAGCGATCCTGTTCTGTCTCCCTGTAATGTTTGTCTGCTCTTGAATGGGATTGTGCGGAAAATCTTTAATTTTCCCCCCTCAGGGATTATTAAAGTATTTCTGATTCTGATTCTGAGAAGTCACCTGTCACTAGTTCAACTCCCTCGTAAGCAAAAAAAAAAAAGTGTGTGTATGGTGGTGGAGCGTGTGTGTGCGCGCTAATGGACGTCTAAATGCTGCTGATGTTTGTGTCAGAGAGTTTACAAGCCCTCCGGTCCCCTTTGCACCAATATTGGGTGAGGAGAAGTGAGGGGGGAGAATGTGACTTCGGCAAATCGCTTTGACAAGGACACCTATGCCTTGAGCGGCGTCCTCTTTCGCCTCGTTGAACACACACACACTCACACACACCACACACACACACACACACACACACACACACACAATGCAACATCCGCACCTCAGCAGAATGGTGAGGGGACTGCTGCGCTGTGAACGGCTGACCTGGTGGAGGCCGTTTTGCTGCGATCAATTTTTGACCCCAAATGCTCTCCACAGCACGGATTGGGTATTATTATTATCATGCATATAAATAATCTCTCTAGTGTTTAACTTGGAGTCGTCGAGGGCTCAGGAGGCACCAAAACGTCGAGTGAAACAAATATTTCCCAAAAGTTTGCCCCGGTTTTCATGTGCTATGCCTCTGTGATCATACCGTCAAACATTGTGCATAGTAAACTACAGTAATCCCTTATTCATTGCTGTTTATTGGTTGTTGACCCTGGTAAATTAAATATAAATGAAATATTTTAAACGCTAAAGCACGGGTCGGGAACCTTTTTGGCTGAGAGAGCCATGGAAGGCGAATATTTTAAAATGTATATATAGCCATATAATATTTTTTAACACTGAAAACAACTAAATGTGTGCATTTTTAAGTAATAATAACAATAATAATGACAATAGATTTTATTTGTAAAAAGCACTTATTATAGTAAAAATAAAATGAAAATAAAAAGATAATTAAACAAAATAAATACAAATAAAAAATAGAACAGCCAAATAGCTGAAACTAGTATGCATATATCTAAAAAAAAAAGGGTTTTTTTAAAAAAAAAAAAAGAAGGGTTTTTAAGCCTTTTTAAAAAGCATCCACAGTCTGTGGTGCCCTCAGGTGGTCAGGGAGAGCGTTCCACAGACTGGGAGCGGCGGAGCAGAAAGCCCGGTCTCCCATTGTTCGTAGCTTTGTCCTCGGAGGTTGGAGGAGGTTAGCCGAATTAAGACCAACATTTTTTGAGTATAATAAGTAGGGATGTTGATAAATGCGTTAAAATGTAATATCGGAAACTATCGGTATCGTTTTTTTTTATTATCGGTATCGTTTTATTTTTTATTTTTTTGTTTTTTTTAAATTAAATCAACATAAAAAACACAAGATACACTTACAATTAATGCACCAAACCTCCCTCCTCATTCACACAAAAGGGTTGTTTATTTCTGTTATTAATATTCTGCTTCCTACATTATATATCCATATATATCAATACAGTCTGCAAGGGATACAGTCCGTTAGCACACATGATTGTGCGTGCTGCTGCTCCACTAATAGTACTAACCTTTAACAGTTAATGTTACTCATTTTCATTAATTACTAGTTTCTATGTAACTGTTTTTATATTGTTTTACTTTCTTTTTTATTCAAGAAAAAGTTTTTAATTGATTTATCTTATTTTATTTTATAATTTTTTTTTTCAAAGTACCTTATCTTCACCATACCTGGTTGTCCAAATTAGACATAATAATGTGTTAATTCCACGACTGTATATATCGGTTGATATCGGTATCGGTTGATATCGGTATCGGTAATTAAAGAGTTGGACAATATCGGAATATCGGATATCGGCAAAAAGCCATTATCGGACATCCCTAATAATAAGTCTCTTATTCTTTTTAATAACATTGTTATCCGGAAGCTAACCAATAATAAATACAATACTTCTCACCATTAATGCGACTTCTTGAAAGGAATGTTTTATATTTTGAACGTTATTTCTAACACTGTGATTACCAGCGGGATTTTTCATTACTTATCGTGTTAAGCGATGTCAGCTAAGATTTATCTGAGAGCCAGATGCAGTCATCAAAAGAGCTACAGGTCGCTAAAGCATAAAAAATGTTTATGAGCCCTATCGATATGAAATAACAACCAAATAGTCACCTTTACACCTTTTAATCAATGTTTTTCTTATAGTCTTTTAAATAAAGTGTATTTTATATAATATGATGTTGGTCCACCTTTTGCAGCTATTACAGCTTCAACTCTTCTGGGAAGGCTGTCCACAAGG
>NC_084731.1:96928234-96933234 GCF_033978785.1 Entelurus aequoreus
TTAATATCAATGGTGTCTTGCATTATTGATGTTTTTAAGGCTCTAATTACTTCACATCAAACATTGCTTTCTGAATGTTTTGGGCAGTGGGGAAAATACTGCATATTTCAGTTTTACTATAAAAAACAAAGTTGTCTTGACAGAAAAGGCTTTAAACCTTTTTGTTTTTTTAAATTTTATATCAACCTGAAGTTGATATACTGTAGAGCAGGGGTCACCAACGCGGTGTCCGCGGGCACCAGGTAGCCCGTAAGGACCAGATGAGTAGCCCGCTGGCCTGTTCTAAAAATAGCTCAAATAGCAGCACTTACCAGTGAGCTGCCTCTATTTTTTAAATTGTATTTATATACTAGCAAGCTGGTCTCGCTTTGCCCGACATTTTTAATTCTAAGAGAGACAAAACTCAAATAGAATTTGAAAATCCAAGGAAATAATATAAAGACTTGGTCTTCACTTGTTTAAATAAATTCATTATTTTTTTTACTTTGCTTCCTATAACTTTCAGAAAGACAATTTTAGAGAAAAAATACAACCTTAAAAATGATTTTAGGATTTTTAAACACATATACCTTTTTACCTTTTAAATTCCTTCCTCTTCTTTCCTGACAATTTAAATCAATGTTCAAGTAAATTTATTATTTTATTGTAAAGAATAATAAATACATTTTAATTTAATTCTTCATTTTAGCTTCTGTTTTTTCGACAAAGAATATTTGTGAAACATTTCTTCAAACGTATTATTATTAAAATTCAAAAAAATTATTCTGGAAAATCTAGAAAATCTGTAGAATTAAATTTAAATCTTATTTCAAAGTGTTTTGAATTTCTTTAAAAAATTTTGTCCAGGAAAATCTAGAAGAAATAATGATTTGTCTTTGTTAGAAATATAGCTTGGTCCAATTTGTTATATATTCTAACAAAGTGCAGATTGGATTTTAACCTATTTAAAACATGTCATCAAAATTCTAAAATTAATCTTAATCAGGAAAAATTACTAATGATGTTCCATAAATTCTTTTTGATTTTTTTTCTAAAAGATTCAAATTCGCTAGTTTCTCTCTTCTTTTTTTCGGTTGAATTTTGAATTTTAAAGAGTCGAAATTGAAGATAAACTGTTTCAAAATTTAATTGTCATTTTTTTTCGTGTTGTCTCCTCTTTTAAACCGTTCAATTAAGTGCAAATATCATTAATTATTAATAGTAACATAGAGTTAAAGGTAAATTGAGCAAATTGGCTATTTCTGGCAATTTATTTAAGTGTGTATCAAACTGGTAGCCCTTCGCATTAATCAGTACCCAAGAAGTAGCTCTTGGTTTCAAAAAGGTTGGTGACCCCTGACTTAGACACTTTATGGTCCCCGGGAGCCCTATAGGTAAAAAAACAAAACAAATCCATATATTTTGTTATGATTTGAAAATGAAAACTATCAAAATGGCCCCCGGCAGGCTTTAATTTTTCCGTATGCAGCCCTCAGTAGAAAAAGTTTGGACACCCCTGATTTAGGAGCAAAACCCTTAAAACAAGTAAAACACTAACATAAAATCTGCTTAGTGAGAAGAATTATCTTATCAAACAGATAAGGAGCAATTATTAATGTCATCGATTGTTGATTATGGAAGTTTATCTCATTATCAAAACCGGAACTGTCCGTGGTTTTATGCCGTGTTTATATAAACATTTGCATATGTTTCTCAAAAGATACGCTGCCTGGCCAAAACAAACACCCTAATATAGCATTGGACCGCCTCGAGCTTTGACTACGGCATTCACTGTGCCATCATTTCTACACACTTATACCTTTCAACATTTGCATTGAAAATGAAGCACAATAAAGTAAGAGGAGGGAGATAATAAGAAAACAATCAAGCCTTTTTCACCAGATTTTTTTTGAGGTAGTGTTGTCATTAGAGATGTCCGATAATATCGGTCTGCCGATATTATCGGACGATAAATGCGTTAAAATGTAATATCGGAAATTATCGTATCGTTTTTTTTATTATCAGTATCGTATTTTTTTTTTGTTTGTTTTTGTTTTTTTTTATTAAATCCACATAAAAAACACAAGATACACTTACAATTAGTGCACCAACCCACCCCATTCACACTCATTCAGACAAAAAGGGTTGTTTCTTTCTGTTATTAATATTCTGCTTCCTACATTATATATCAATATATATCAATACAGTCTGCAAGGGATACAGTCCGTAAGCACACATGATTGTGCGTGCTGCTGCTCCACTAATAGTACTAACCTTTAACAGTTAATTTTACAAATTTTCATTAATTACTAGTTTCTATGTAACTGTTTTTATATTGTTTTACTTTCTCTTTATTCAAGAAAATGTTTTTAATTTATTTATCTTATTTTATTTGATTCATTTTTTTAAAAAGTACCTTATCTTCACCATACCTGGTTGTCCAAATTAGGCATAATAATATGTTAATTCCACGACTGTATATATCGGTTGATATCGGTATCATTAATTAAAGAGTTGGACAATATCGGCGTATCGGATATAGGCAAAAAGCCATTATCGGACATCCCTAGTTGTCATACTTGCCAACCTTACCCGAATTTTCCGGGAGACTCCCGAATTTCAGTGCCTCTCCCAAAAATCTCCCGGGACAACCATTCTCCCGAATTTCTCCCGATTTCCAGCCGGACTTAAGGTCCGTGCGGACCTGAGTGAGGACAGCCTGTTGTCACGTCCGCTTTTCCTTCATATAAACAGCGTGCCGGCTAGGGGGTGTGGGAAAAAATCGATTCGAATTCGAATCGCGATTCTAATTTTTTAAAAAATCGATTTTTTTTAATTTTTAAAAAAAAATATTATTATTATTATTTTTTTTTTAAATTAATCAATCCAAAAAAACAATACACAGCAATACCATAACAATGCAATCCAATTCCAAAAGCAAACCCGACCCAGCAACACTCAGAACTGCAATAAACAGAGCAATTGAGAGGAGACACAAACACCACACAGAACAAACCAAAAGTAATGAAACAAAAATGAATATTATCAACAACAGTATCAATATTAGTTACAATTTCAACATAGCAGTGATTAAATATCCCTCATTGACATTATCATTAGACATTTAGTTTATGAGATGCGATGCAAGTGTAAGCCACTGTGACACTATTGTTCTTTTTTTGTATTTTTTTAAATTTATTAATGTTTGTAATGATAATATCAATGAGGGATTTTTAATCACTGCTATGTTGAAATTGTTACTAATATTGATACTGTTGTTGATAATATTCATTTTTGTCTCACTACTTTTAGATTGTTCCGTGTCATGTTTGTGTCTCCTCAATTGCTCTGTTTATTGCTATTCTGAATGTTGCTGGGTCGGCTTTTGTTTTGAAATTGTATTGCATTATTATGGTATTGTTGTGTATTGTTTTCATTAAAAAAAATTAAAAAAAAAAAAAAAAAAAAAAAATAAATACGTTTTTGAATCGAGAATCGTGTTGAATTGAAAAAAAAACATCGATTCTGAATCGAATCGTGACCCCAAGAATCGATTTTGAATCGAATCGTGGGACACCCAAAGATTCCCAGCCCTAGTGCCGGCCCAGTCACGTTATAACATCTACGGCTTTTTGGAGAGTGCACAACTGCACACGCAACAAGAAGGCGACGAAGAACGAAGATAGAGGCTGTCATGGCGGCGACAAATGACAGAGAATAGAACAAGGATGGACAATTCAACCCTAAACTCACTCCTTTCCTGCAAATTAAATTTCACAGATGCTGCCCATACCTATGCTCCTTCAACGGCTGTGCTACTGGCTGCAAAGCATTGCACTTTCAATACAACAATTGTCAAGACGTGGACTTTGGTGTGGTTTGTTTTCCCGGAATGCAAAGCGACTGGACCGGACAAGGCTGGCAGGTAAAGACATGATTTAATTTATTGCTCAAAAAAGGGTACAAACAAGGCGGAGAACAAGCTTGGCTATGAACAAAAACTAACACTTAGACAGAAACTATGGACATGAAACAAAACTACACTTACTGTGACGTGAAAAAACAAACACTTACGCCGCATGGCATGAAGCATAAACTATGGAATAAACAGGGCGTGGTAGTGACAATGTCGCCAGGACGAGCGACTGAAAACGACAGGCTTAAATAGTCTCTCTGATTGCAAACAGGTGCGTGAGTCCAACACGTGAGACAGGTGAAGCTAATAAGTTGACATGGTGACCAAATAAGGGAGCGTGAACAGGAACTAAAAGAGTCCAAAAACCAACAGGACATAACTAAACAAAACATGATCACTAAGACATGACAACATGAGTAGAGGAGTGTAATGTGTGTGTATATGTGTAAATAAATGAACACTGAAATTCAAGTATTTCTTTTATTTATATATATAATAAAATACCTATATATGTGTATATATATAAATATATATATATATATATATATATATATATATATATATATATATATAAATATATATATATATATATATATATATATATATATATATATATATATATATATATATATATATATATATATATATATATATATATATATATATATATTTATATATATATTTTTTTTTTTTATAATAAAATACCTATATATGTGTGTATATATATATATATATATATATATATATATATATATATATATATATATATATATATATATATATATATATATATATATATATATATATATTATATATATATATATATATATATATATATATATATATATATATATTATATATATATATATATATATATATATATATGTATATGTGTATATATATATATATATATATATATATATATATATATATATATATATATATATATATATATATATTTAATATTATATATATATATATATATGTCTTAATTAGATTATCCAAAAAAATAGTGCTCGATACCATGGTAGAGCGTAAAATCTCCTGATGATTGAGGGAAACCCCTCATGAAACATGCCTGTAGAGATGAAATAGTCTTGTGATT
>NC_084731.1:96938234-96940734 GCF_033978785.1 Entelurus aequoreus
AGAACTTGCACACAAAGCAACACTGGAGGTGACTATGACGTGCGCATTTTCCGAGGGGGAGGGGGTCTTAAACGACCATTGCGTGTGTGTGGACAAGGATAAGGTTAGGTGGGATTTACCCTGGATTGGACTGTCTGATTGTGGCGGTCCGCTCCCTGTACGATCAGTGTCAGAGCTTGGTCCGCATTGCCGGCAGTAAGTCGGACACGTTTCCAGTGAGGGTTGGACTCCGCCAAGGCTGCCCTTTGTTACCAATTCTGTTCATAACTTTTATGGACAGAATTTCTAGGCACAGTCAAGGCGTTGAGGGATCCGGTTTGGTGGCTGCAGGATTAGGTCTCTGCTTTTTGCAGATGATGTGGTCCTGATGGCTTCATCTGGCCAGTATCTTCAGCTCTCACTGGATCGGTTCACAGCCGAGTGTGAAGCAACTGGGATGAGAATCAGCACCTCCAAGTCTGAGTCCATGGTTCTCGCCAGGAAAAGGGTGGAGTGCCATCTCCGGGTTGGGGAGGAGACCCTGCCCCAAGTGGAGGAGTTCAAGTACCTCGGAGTCTTGTTCACGAGTGAGGGAAGAGTGGATCGTGAGATCGACAAGCGGATCGGTGCGGCGTCTTCAGTAATGCGGACGCTGTATCGATCCGTTGTGGCGAAGAAGGAGCTGAGCCGGAAGGCAAAGCTCTCAATTTACCGGTCGATCTACGTTCCCATCCTCACCTATGGTCATGAGCTTTGGGTTATGACCGGAAGGACCACGGTACAAGCGGCCCAAATTAGTTTCCTCCGTCGGGTGGCGGGGCTCTCCCTTAGAGATAGGGTGAGAAGCTCTGTCATCCGGGAGGGGCTCAAAAGTAAAGCCTCCACATGGAGAGGAGCCAGATGAGGTGGTTCGGGCATCTGGTCAGTATGCCACCCGAACGCCTCCCTAGGGAGGTGTTTAGGGCACGTTTGACCGGTAGGAAGCCACGGGGAAGACACAGGACACGTTGGGAAGACTATGTCTCCTGGCTGGCCTGGGAACGCCTCGGGATCCCCCGGGAAGAGCTGGACGAAGTGGCTGAGGACGCTGCATTGATCCATTATGGTGAAGAAGGAGCTGAGCCGGAAGGCAAAGCTCTCAATTTACCGGTCGATCTATGTTCCCATCCTCACCTATGGTCATGAGCTTTGGGTTATGACCGAAAGGACCACGGTACAAGCAGCCCAAATGAGTTTCCTCCGCCGGGTGGCGGGGCTCTCCCTTAGAGATAGGGTGAGAAGCTCTGTCATCCGGGAGGAGCTCAAAAGTAAAGCCTCCACATGGAGAGGAGCCAGATGAGGTGGTTCGGGCATCTGGTCAGTATGCCACCCGAACGCCTCCCTAGGGAGAAGTTTAGGGCACGTTTGACCGGTAGGAAGCCACGGGGAAGACCCAGGACACGTTGGGAAGACTATGTCTCCCGGCTGGCCTGGGAACGCCTCGGGATCCCCCGGGAAGAGCTGGACGAAGTGGCTGGGGAGAGGGAAGTCTGGGCTTCCCTGCTTAGGCTGCTGCCCCCGCGACCCGACCTCGGATAAGCGGAAGAAGATGGCATTAGTGAGTAAGGCTACACAATAAGTAACCAATGGCCCCCAAAAAGTTCAGGTGTGGAACACTATTAAATTCAATAAAGAAAGTATGAACATGGCGTCCATTAGGCTCTCTATCTTCTTCGGACCTTTCGGAACGGATTAATGACGCGGCGCCGCTGTGTTAGATAATGACCGGTGCGCCGTGGCACTGAGGCTGCTACAGGTTCCCATCCCGGGTTCCTCCAAATTGGCCGCGCAACTCCGTTTATCTGGCTAAGAGGCAGGCGGGCCGCTAATTGATTCCCAACGAGGCCATGTCAGGCAAGCACTCAAAGAAAGAAGTCCGGAGTTACAGCGAGCATGCAAGCTTGTCTGGTAAAAAAAAAAAACTCCTTTGGCAGGAAGAGACGAGGAGGAAGGAGCGAGTGTCAAATTAATCCACACCCCCACTGGTCTTAACGAGGCCTTAATTGCTCTCGCCGACTCTCTCAAGACGTGACGGCGATTACCTTGCAGTCGTCACGCTCACATGTGAGTGTCTGGTCAGAGGACGAGTGCTATTAACATCCGGTGTGTGTGTGTGTGTGTGTGTGTGTGTGTGTGTGTGTGTGTGTGTGTGTGTGTGTGTGTGTGTGTGTGTGTGTGTGTGTTACTTAAGCAGTCATCAGCTCCAACCCACTTCCCACAACAAGCTCCGCCGCCATTCCACACGAGAGGCTCGTCTTTAAGAACCGCTTTTCCAGAGATGAGTCCATTCAAGTCCAATTAGCGGCCGCCATTCAGGGCCCTAATTCCCTCACAGCAGAGTCGTCCTGATCCGCCGCACACATGCCACGTATTGTTTTCGGCGGGAGGGGACGGCGACGGAGGTGGGGAGAGAGGGCTCAGGCGGAGAATGAAAAGAGAGAGCGAGACAGTGACCCGGATTTTGAAAATATGATAATAATGA
>NC_084731.1:96943234-96955734 GCF_033978785.1 Entelurus aequoreus
GGGAATGTGTGCCATTTTTTTTTTTCAAACGAAAACCTAAGGCCTTATGAACATAAATAATATAATCAGAGATGAGTGAAAGTAAGCTGATTAAGGGAAATGATCCCCTGTCAGCACGTAATATGGTGAAGTCCTCCTGCAAAACCTTGTAGTAAGTCAGAACATATTGTGTTTACTCCTTATCCCGACTGCACTTTAGGTTAGTTTTCTAAAAACAATAATACAATATGTTAAGGTGATGTCTACACTAAGCCGGATAACCCCTTAAACGAATGAGAGTTTGTGTCCGAACCCATCAAATGTAAAAATATACCACAAATCACATGCTTTCTATGGGAAATTGCATCATTCAGATCCTCTGCAAGCCATGTGAAGGCCAAAAGTAAATCCACTCATATATTTTTGTGTATATTCCATGATATTACAACTACACTCTCAGCCCAGTCATGTTACCTAAATGTATTTGCCAAATAAATGCCTACAAAACTCACTCTTGTTACCTTTAGTCCTGAAATGGGGCCCATACAGTGCAGGATGGAACAGTGTGTGCATTATTGTGGTTGTTTTAAACATATCATATGTGGTTGTATCCCTTGTGTGTGTGTGTGTGTGTGTGTTTATGGTTAATGGTCTATCGGTCTCGGTGGCACACACACACATGAGCAGCAGGTGAGCTTAGCAACCTTGTGTTTGCCTAGCAACCCGATGTCCTGGCGACCCTTGTTGCTATGGCAGCCATGGAGGATGTGGCACTGCCTCGAGGAAGTGGTCACGGCAGATATGAGCCACGGGGCAGCTGGTGTGTGTTTGTGTGTGTGTGTGTGTGGTGTGTGTGTGTGTGTGTGTGTCATTCGAATGCGGCGTCCCGGATCCAGCCGTATGCTCCATTGCAACAAATCACATCGCAGCCTGTAAAACCAAAACAATCAGCACCTTTGTTTTAAAGCTGCCCGTTGTGTTGTTGTCATTTGTTGTCATGGTGCCCCCCCCCCCCTCTCCACACCCCCCTGCCGACCCCCGGCCCTCCCACTACCCACTACCCACTACACTCCCTGTCACTTTCCCAGAGAGCCCTGGCCCACAAATAACAAGACAAATTGTTTCTTTTTGTAAACTTTCGTATTATTCCGTCGTTTAAAGTCCGAGCCGCTTCTAATTGTCAAGCAGTGAAAGTGAAAGTGTTGTGTGTGTGTGTGTGTGTGTGTGTGTGTGTGTGTGTGTGTGTTTTGAGTCACAATGGCATGGAGGGAATGCCATTGTGTTCAAAAACAAGAAAAAAAAAATTACAAAAATTAGGGGTATTTTACGGAGCTCTAAAGCAGGGATCACCAACGCGGTGCCCGCGGGCACCAGGTAGCCCGTAAGGACCAGATGAGTAGCCCGCTGGCCTGTTCTAAAAATAGCTCAAATAGCAGCACTTACCAGTGAGCTGCCTCTATTTTTTAAATTGTATTTATTTACTAGCAAGCTGGTCTCGCTTTGCCCGACATTTTTAATTCTAAGAGAGACAAAACTCAAATAGAATTTGAAAATCCAAGGAAATATTATACAGACTTGGTCTTCACTTGTTTAAATAAATTCATTATTTTTTTTACTTTACTTCCTATAACTTTCAGAAAGACAATTTTAGAGAAAAAATACAACCTTAAAAATGATTTTAGGATTTTTAAACACATATACCTTTTTACCTTTTAAATTCCTTCCTCTTCTTTCCTGACAATTTAAATCAATGTTCAAGTAAATGTATTTTTTCCATTGTAAAGAATAATAAATAAATTTTAATTTAATTGTTCATTTTAGCTTCTGTTTTTTTCGACAAAGAATATTTGTGAAATATTTCTTCAAACTTATTATTATTAAATTCAAAAAAATTATTCTGGAAAATCTAGAAAATCTGTAGAATTAAATTTAAATCTTATTTCAAAGTCTTTTGAATTTCTTTTAAATTTTTTGTCCTGGAAAATCTAGAAGAAATAATGATTTGTCTTTGTTAGAAATATAGCTTGGTCCAATTTGTTATATATTCTAACAAAGTGTAGATTGGATTTTAACCTATTTAAAACATGTCATCAAAATTCTAAAATTAATCTTAATCAGGAAAAATTACTAATGATGTTCCATAAATTATTTTTTTGATTTTTTTCTAAAAGATTCAAATTAGCTAGTTTCTCTCTTCTTTTTTTCGGTTGAATTTTGAATTTTAAAGAGTCAAAATTGAAGATAAACTATGTTTCAAAATGTAATTGTCATTTTTTTTCGTGTTTTCTCCTCTTTTAAAACCGTTCAATTAAGTGCAAATATCATAATTATTAATAATAACATAGAGTTAAAGGTAAATTGAGCAAATTGGCTATTTCTGGAAATGTATCTAAGTGTGTATCAAACTGGTAGCCCTTCGCATTAATCAGTACCCAAGAAGTAGCTCTTGGTTTCAAAAAGGTTGGTGACCCCTGCCCTAAAGAGACATGGGGGGGAATTTTTTTTAAATAATTTTAATTTAAAAAAAAAAAATTTTTAGACATGTATATCTTGTCTAAAAAAAAAATTTAAAAAAATTTATAAATGTTTTATTTTATTTTTGTTAGACATGTATCTCGTGCGCAAGAGAAACTATCTCGTGTGCAAGACAAACTTTCTCTTGCACACGAGATAGTTTCTCGTGCGCATGAGATACATGTCTAAAAAAAAAAAAAAAAAATTACAACATTTTTAAAAAATGTTTTAAACTTTATAAAAAGTTTCTCGTGCGCACGAGATACTGTACATGTCAAAAAAAATAAATACAAAATAAAATAAAATTATTTAAAAAAATGTTTCCCCATGTCCCTTTAGGGGCTCCGTAGTATTTTATTTGAACTAAGCAAAATTATCTGCCAATAGAACAAGAAAATTCAGCTTGTCAAGACTTTCCAAAACAAGTAAAATTAGCTAACCTCAATAAACCCAAAAACACCTTAAAATAAGTATATTCTCACTAATAACAAGTGCACTTTTCTTGGTAGAAAAACAAAAAGAGACCTTTTTGGTCAATATGTTGAAAAATATTCTTAAAATAAATAAATCCTAGTGCCATTATCTTGACATAATGATATGCATACATCACAATCTTTTTTTTCATGCTTGAAATAAGAAATGATTACTTTAAAAAAGTAGTTTTATACTTGTGAGTGTTGATGACACAGCTTTGCAACAGTTGATATTCTAGTTTCAAGCATGTTTTACTCAATATAGGTCATCAAATCTCAGCAACAAGCTGTAATATCTTACTGACATCATTTAGGACCAAAACCCTTAAAACAAGTAAAACACTCTAACATAAAATCTGCTTAGTGAGAAGAATGATCTTATCAGACAGAAAATAAGCAAATATCACCCTTATTTGAGATGTTTAATCTTACTTAGATTTCAGTTTTTGCAGTGTGAAACATGCTACAAACCCCGCCCCCCTCGGACCCCCATACCATCATGCACCCACAACTGCCCACTGCAGGCCTGATTAAGGCCAGAAATTCTAATTATGCTCCAAAGATGTGACAGACTGGAGCACCCATCTGCGACACACACCCGTTCACGCACAACAAACACACACAAGCAACAAAACACATGATGGAATAATTCAGCATCATTTACCCACAAACCTCACACAAGCCTATTTTTTCATGAGCGACTGTTTTTTGTTTGGGGGTAAAACTCTTACGTGAAAAAAGCAAGAAAGGCGCGAGACCTCACCTTGACGTCGGAGAAGAACATTTTGAGCATGTTGGAGGAGGGGTAGCGAGTGAAGAAGAACATGAGCTTGGCCTTCTTCAGGTGGTTGGGCGACAAACCCTCTTGGATCTGGAGAGAGACGGTTAAGGCGCCAACATGTACGACAACTACACATAACCGTAGGGTTCATTGGGTTACGGCAAACATAGCTAGAATCATTATCATACTCATTATTACTGTATACTTATTTGTAAGCAGGATTAAAACAAAATTACAGGACTTATTTAGTTCAGGTAAAAAAAAAAAAGAGACAATAGTAAAAGTGGTATACCTCAAATTTCATAGGATTCGGTTTTTTATGTTTCAGTTCTCGACAAAAAATATTTGTATACTGTCTCGTTTATAATATATACTGTATATCAGATGATTACCGTAATTTCCGGACTATAAACCGCTACTTTTTCCCCTCGTTCTGGTCCCTGCGGCTTATACAAGGGTGCGGCTTATATACGGCCTGTTCTTCTCCGACACGGACGAAGAGGATTTCGGTGGTTTTAGTACGCAGGAGGAAGACGATGACACAATGATTAAAGACTGACTTTTCATATACCGGTAGGCTGGTTATTTTGATAACGTACAGGCGAGCACTTTGTATTACTTTGCACCGTTGTATTATTTGTACTCTGCACGAATGCTGTTCGCCATGTCAAAGATGTGAAAGTTTGATTGAATGATTGAAAGATTTATAGTTAATAAATGGGACGCTTTGCGTTCCCAAACAGTCATCTCTGTCCCGACAATCCCCTCCGTGGTAGCAGGAACCCCTATATACTACGCTAATTACACATCAAAACCCTGCGGCTTATAGTCGGGTGCGGCTTATATATGGAGCAATCTGTATTTTCCCCTAAATTTGGCTGGTGCGGCTTATAGTCAGGTGCGGCATAGTCCGGAAATTACGGTAATCACAAAAAATCATTCGCATTAATCGTGAACGGACCGTTTGACCGTACGTGTTATTTGACCTTAACCGCTACACAGTCAGTGATCAGATCAATACAACGTACAAGCCTGGAAGAACTTTAGATACAACTAATACCAAGTCGTGTGCAAAGAAATGGCATGGATTCATGTAAAAAAAAATTATAAACACATTCTTGGATGACATTGTGACAATAACGTTGCATTTGTGTACAAATATTGTGGTCTTTACTTGAGCAAAATTGAATTATGCAAGTGAGTAATCACGTGTGATTAATCCTGATTAATCCAAATTCCAAAATGTGATTAATCTGATTTTAAAAAATATATAATTTGCCACCCTACCTATCTATCCATTTATATATATATATATATATATATATATATATATATATATATATATATATATATATATATATATATATATATATATATATATATATATATATATATATATATATATATATATATATATATATATATATATATATGGTAAGACTTTATTTTAAGGTACACCTATTCACCATTAATTAGTTGCTTATTAACATGCAAATTAGTAACATACTGGCTCTTAATTAGTCATTATTAAGTACTTATTAATGCTTTATTCTGCATGGCTTTATTATACAAGCAGTAAGTCATTAACTAAGTCTTCCCTAACCCTAACCCCAACTCCAACCCTAACCCTGACCCCAACCCTAACCCTAACCCCAACCCCAACCCCAACCCTAACCCCAACCCTAAACCTATGTTAATAAGCAACTAATTAATGGTGAATATGTTCCCCATATATATATATATATATATATATATATATATATACATATATATATATATATATATATATATATATATATATATATATATATATATATATATATATATATATATATATATATATATATATATATATATATATATATATATATATATATATATGTATATATATATATATATATATATATATATTAACATAGGTTTAGGGTTGGGGTTAGGGTTGGGGTTGGGGTTAGGGTTAGGGTTGGGGTCAGGGTTATGTATATATATATATATATATATATATATATATATATATATATATATATATATATATATATATATATATATATATATATATATATACATAAAACACAGAAGCTATATCATCCCTACAAGCCTGTTTTGCTTGTAGGGATGATATAGCCTCTGTATTTTTTCCTGACCTAACATATATTCTGTTCTATCCCGGTTCCGAGCACTGTGTAACGGATAAACCACAGAAACCTTGACTATATATATATATATATATATATATATATATATATATATATATATATATATATATATATATATATATATATATATATATATATATATATATATATATATATATATATGTAAGGGATGTCAAAGTATATATATATATGTTATATATATATATATATATATATATATATATATATATATATATATATATATATATATATATGTAAGGGATGTCAAAGTTAACGCTTTAACTCAATTAAAATTTAAAACATTCACTACAATTAATTGCGATAATCAAAATACAGAAGTGTGGTTAATCTGATTAAAACACATTATTGTTGCTGTGCTGTCAAACAATCACTTATTCAAATTAATCAGATTATAAACACTTGTGCATTTTGATTAAACATAGTAAATGACTTATTAACTAGAAGAGGCAATTCCTGAAGGAAAACTGTGTGAATGATCCAATGCTGAAATTGAAGTGAAATGCTGACAGGTTGTAGTATGAATGTAATGTAAGAATAGTTTGTATGTTGGAATGGTTTGAATGTTGAAGAGCTGACGCTGAACTGAAATGCTAATGGAATGTAGGATGAATGTAGAAATGGTTTGAATGTTGAAATCGTTTAAACGCTGAAATGGTTTGAATGTTGGAATGGTTTAAACGTTGAAGAGTTTGAATTTCCAGGAAAACGGGAATTTGGTTTGGAACTTGGGGAAGTGTTAGTTTGAATGTCCAGGATGAGTGAAATGTGTTAATGTTACAATGGTTTGAATAGGTTGAAAAATGTGGGAATTATGCAACTTGGAAACATTTCCCATTCATTTCAGTTGGAACTTCCTGTAAATTTGGGAATTTGGGGAAAAGCGGTATTTTTTGGGAAATGATTCGGACCATGAATGATCTAAATGAGCTGAATTGGTTGGTGTTGGAATTGTTTAAATCGGTCAAGAAATGTTGAATTAACAACAGTTTTTAATTGAGAAATTCCTGGAATTTCGGGAAAACCGGGAATTTTTCTAGTTCCTTAAACAACTTGTTTTTTGTTCTGACTAAGACAAATGTTTTGTCAGTGGAACAGTTGAAATTGGTTGAAAAATGTGGGAGGAGTATGTCGCCAGAAAAAAGGTAAAACCAGGAATTCTAGAAAATCCTGGAATTTTTTTTTTTACCTGGAAAAATGGTAGTTTGAATTTCCCAAATGGTGGAATGTGTTGAAGGTGGGAATGGTTTGAACTGTTTGAAAAATGTGGAAATGGCGACAGTTTTAAAAGTGGCCAGTTCATTTTGAATGGGAAAAATGTCCGGGAAAACCTGGAATTTGGGGAATTTTTGCAATTATTCAAGCTGAAGCCAGCGATTACCGAATAGGCTGAACAGTTTCAAGTTGAAACGGTTTGAATCGGGTGAAAAATGCGGAAGGTAGAGCGCCGCCAAAATCTGGAGAATAAGAAGAAAAACCATATGTGTGCTTTGGAGCTTTCACACGATTATTAATCTAATGAGTTAAAGCGTTGACTTTGACATCCCATTTTCTTTTTGCATGTTTGTGCGTCTAGAACGGTTCTACATTATTTCTTATAGGTATATTGCTCGTATCGTTTGATTCAGTTTTCGTTGGACCTTTTGGAATGGCGTAGAACCGAAAACTTTTGTACCACTTGAATGGTTTCTTTTTTTATGTGTATTTAATTGAAACATGACACATATGTTGCAGACACATTATTGACTATTATTGGTTCTACTAAGATACTTTGTTTGCTTTACTGACAGTGTTTGTGACACAACTGCAGCTTCGGATCACATTCCACAGTCGTGTGCGCTTCGTTGTGTCTAAAGAAGTAAAATAATAGAATTTGGTTGCCGTGTGTGTGTGTGTGTGTGTGTTTGTTTACTTGTGTGTATATGCCCGCGTGAAACAACAGCTGTGCCCCACCACTCTGCCATTTTGCCACCACATTAACAGCCCTGTAATCTATCAGTGAAGATGAGGCAATCAATGGCACCCCCTGCAAGGTCAATTAGCGTACACACACACACACACACACGCACACACACTCACACTCTTGTATTTGTCACCTTCTCGAGACATCCGAATAATGCCTACCTCTTTAGGGCCACCTTTTTTAGATGTTTAAAGATTTGTATTTACAACATTAATAATATACACATACTATGCCAATATAAAAAAAATCTTGTGAAAAATTAGTTTGGAATTTCACAAGAAAAAGGTCACAATTTCACAAGAAAAACTTAGAATTTTGGCAGTGTTATAATGAAATGTGTCATTTTACTCAGCGCAAGTCAAAATTTCACAAGAAAAACTGAACATTTGTGCAATATTATGATAAAAGTTGGAATTTTACTCAACAACAGTCGCAATTTTACAAGAAAAGCTCAACATGTTGGCAATTTTATGAAAAGAGTCGTAATTTTAATAAACAGAAAGTCACAACTTTATAAGAAAGCTTTAAAATGTTGGCAATATTATAATAATGTTCGGAAATTTACTTGGCAAAATTATGACGAAAGTCATAATTTTACTCAAAAAATGTCACTGTTTTACGATAAATTTTGGCAATTTTATGAAAAGAGTCGTAATTTTACTCGACAGAAAGTCACAATTTTATAAGAAAACTTTAAAAATGTTGGCAATATTATAATAATGCTCGGAATTTTACTCTGAAAAATTATGACGAAAGTTATAATTTTACTCAAAAAAAGTCACTGTTTTACAATACATTTTGGCAATTTTATGAAAAGAGTCGTAATTTTACTCAACAGAAAGTCACAATTTTATAAGAAAACTTTAAAAATGTTGGCAATATTATAATAATGCTCGGAATTTTACTCGGCAAAATTATGACAAAAGTCATAATTTTACTCAAATAATTTTTTTTTACAAGAACAACAAAAACTTTGGCAATATTGTGATACAAGTCAGAATTGTATTTCACAAATGTCACCATTTTTCTTTAAAAAGTAATAATTTTAATTTAAAAAAGTAATAATTTTAAATAAAAAAAAGTAATAATTTTAAATAAAAAAGTAATAATTGTAAATAAAAAAAAGTAATAATTTTAAATAAAATAAATAATAATTTTACATAAGAGGAAAAAATGCAGTATTGCAGAAACAGAAATAATATGAGGAATTGTGAGAAAAAGACTGCTTTTAGTTCGAAAAAATGTGTTTTAAACTTTTTGTTGGTAATTTGTTTTTAATCTTCATTATTTACTTCAAGTTATTACAGTATGTCTCTATATACAGTACATATTTATTTATTTTTTAAATAAATGTTGGCCAAAGCGCGTGTATTTCAATTTTTTACACACACTTGTTATTTCATATGTTGACCAGAGGGGGAGCACTTTTAAAACCGACACACAGCCAATGTGAAAAATCCCTTCTTTTTGGGACCACCCTAATTTTGATAGATTTCACCACCAGGGGTGCAAATGAGACATTCTCTATTAGATGCGATGGTATTGGGACCATGATTTATGTCCTAACTTGTTCACTGGTACTCATATGGAAAGTACTTTTCCTTGTTGATGTCTCAAGAAGGGTATAAATACAAGAACACGCACACACACACACACACACACACACACACACACACACACACACACACACATACACACACACACACACACACACACACACACACACACACACACACACTCTTGTACGTATTACCTTCTCGAGACCTCCGAATAATGCCTACCTCTTTAGGACCACCTTTTTTAGATATATAAAGATTTGTGTTTACAAAATTAATAATATATACATACTATGCAAATATGAAAAAATCCTGTTGTGAAAAATGAGTTGGAATTTCACAATAAAAATGTCACAATTTCACAAGAAAAACTTACAATTTTGGCAGTATTATAATAAAAGTTGTCATTTTATTCAGCGCAAGTCAAAAGTTTACAAGAAAAACTGAACATTTGTGCAATATTATGATAAAAGTTGGAATTTTACTCAACAACAGTCGCAATTTTACAAGAAAAGCTTAACATTTTGGCAATTTTATGAAAAGAGTCGTAATTTTACTCGTCAGAAAGTCACAATTTTATAAGGAAACTTTAAAATGTTGGCAATATTATAATAATGTTCGGAATTTTACTCGGCAAAATTATGAAGAAAGTCATAATTTTACTCAAAAAATGTCACTGTTTTACGATAAATTTTGGCAATTTTATGAAAAGAGTCGTAATTTTACTCAACAGAAAGTCACAATTTTATAAGAAAACTTTAAAAATGTTGGCAATATTATAATAATGCTCGGAATTGTACTCTGCAAAATTATGACAAAAGTCATAATTTTACTCAAATAATTTTTTTTACAAGAACAACAAAAGCTTTGGCAATATTGCGATACAAGTCAGAATTGTAATTGACAAATGTCACCATTTTGCTTTAAAAAGTAATAATTTTAATTTAAAAAAGTAATAATTTTAAATAAAAAAAAGTAATAATTTTAAATAAAAAAGTAATAATTTTAAATAAAAAAAAGTAATAATTTTAAATAAAATAAATAATAATTTTACATAAGAGGAAAAAATGCAGTATTGCAGACACAGAAATAATATGAGAAATTGTGAGAAAAAGACTGCTTTTAGTTCCAAAAAATGTGTATTAAACTTTTTGTTGGTAATTTGTTTTTAATCTTCATTATTTACTTCAAGTTATTACAGTATGTCTCTATATACAGTACATATTTATTTATTTTTTAAATAAATGTTGGCCAAAGCGCGTGTATTTCAATTTTTTACACACACTTGTTATTTCATATGTTGACCAGAGGGGGAGCACTTTTAAAACCGACACACAGCCAATGTGAAAAATCCCTCCTTTTTGGGACCACCCTAATTTTGATAGATTTCACCACCAGGGGTGCAAATGAGACATTATCTATTAGATGCAATGGTTTTCCCTATTAGGACCATGATTTATGTCCTAACTTGTTCACCGGTCCTCATATGGAAGCTACTTGTGCTTGTTGATGTCTCAAGAAGGGTAGAAATACAAGAACACACGCACACACACACACACACACACACTCACACACACATTCTTGTATGTGTTACCTTCTCGAGACCTCTGAATAATGCCTACTCTTAAGGACCGCCTTTTTTAGATATATTAAGATTTGTGTTTACAACATTAATAATATATACAAACTATGCCAATATAAAAAAAATCTCGTTGTTAAAAATGAGTTGGAATTTCACAAGAAAAAGGTCACAATTTCTCAAGAAAAACTTTGAATTTTGGCAGTATTATAATACAAGTCGTCATTTTACTCAGCGCAAGTCAAAATGTTACAAGAAAAACTGAACATGTGTGCAATGTTATAATAAAAGTTGGAAATTTACTCAACAACAGTCGCAATTTTACAAGAAAAGCTTAACATGTTGGCAATTTTATGAAAAGAGTTGTAATTTTACTCGACAAAAAGTCACAATTTTATAAAAACACTTTAAAATGTTGGCAATATTATAATAATGTTCGGAATTTGACTCAGAAAAATTATTACAAAAGTTTCATAATTTTACTCAAAAAATGTCACTGTTTTAAAAGAACAACAAAAACATTGGCAATAATGTGATGAATGTCACCATTTTGCTTTAAAAAGTAATCATTTTAAATACAAAAAACTAATAATTTTCAATTAAAAAAGTAATAATTTTAAATCAAAAAATTAATAATTTTAAATAAAAAGTTATAATTTTAAATAAAAAAAGGAATAATTTTTAATTAAAAAAAGTAAAAATTTTAACAAAAAAAAGTAATAATTTTAAATAAAAAAAGTAATAATTTTAAATATAAAAGTAATATTTTTTAATAAAAAAAACTAATAATTTCACATAAGGGAAAAACATGCAGTATTACAGAATCAGAAATAATATGAGAAATTGTGAGAAAAAGACTGCTTTTAGTTCCAAAAAATGTGTTTTGAATTTTTTGTTGGTAATTGGTTTTTAATCTTCATTATTTACTTCAAGTTATTACAGTATGTCACTATATACAGTAATATAAATTATTTTTTTTAATACATTTTGGCCAAAGCGGGCGCACTTCAATTTCTTACCCACACTTGTTATTTCATATGTTGACCAGAGGGGGAGCACTTTTAAAACCGACCCACAGCCAATGTGAAAAATCCCTCCTTTTTGGGACCACCCTAATTTTGATTAGATTTCACCACCGGGGGTGCAAATTGATTGATTGATTGAAACTTGCATGAGTAGATTGCACAGTACAGTACATATTCCGTACAATTGGCCACTAAATGGTAACACCCCAATAAGTTTTTCAACTTGTTTACGATAATCGATTCATGGTAGAGACATTCTCTATTAGATGCAATGGTTTTCCGTATCGGGACCAGGATTTATGTCCCAATACGGTCCTCATATGGAAGGTAATTGTCCTTGTTGATGTCTCAACAAGGGTAGAAATACAAAAACACACACACACACACACACACACACACACACACACCAGGGGCCCAATATAACTGGAAAGAGAGGCTAGAAGAACGTGTAGTATG
>NC_084731.1:96959885-97009885 GCF_033978785.1 Entelurus aequoreus
TGTGTGTGTGTGTTCTTGTATTGCTACCCTTCTTGAGACATCAACAAGGAAAAGTACCTTCCATATGAGGAGGTGTGAACAAGTTAGGACATAAATCATGGTCCCAATACGGAAAACCATTGCATCTAATAGAGAATGTCTCATTTGCACCCCTGGTGGTGAAATCTATCAAAATTAGGGTGGTCCCAAAAAGGAGGGATTTTTCAAATTGATTGTATGTCGGTTTTAAAAGTGCTCCCCCTCTGGTCAACATATGAAATAACAAGTGTGTGTAAGAAATTGAAATGCACCCCCTTTTGGCCAAAATTAATTAAAATAAATAAATAGGTATATAGAGACATACTGTCATAACTTGAAGTAAATAATGAAGATTAAAAACCAATTACAAACAAAAACGTGAAAAAAATAACTAAAAGCAGTTTTTCTCACAATGTGTCGACTTATTTCTTATAAAATTAAGTTAAGGGGACAATTTCTCATATTATTTCTGTTTCTGTAATATTGCAATATTTTCCCGTAAAAATTATGACTTTTTGACGTAACAGTATTACTTTTTAATGCAAAATTGTGACATTTGTCATATGAAATTCTGACTTTTATCGCAATGTTGCCAAGTTTTTTGTTGTTCTTGTAAAATAGTGACATTTTTTGAGTAAAATTATTTTTACCGAGTGAAAATCCGATTATTATTATAAAATTGCCAACATATTAAAGTTTTCTTATACAATTGTGACTTTTGTCGAGTAAAATGACGACTCTTTTCATAAAATTGCCAACGTTTTAAGCTTTTCTTGTAAAACTGCGACTGTTGTTGGGTAAAATTCCAACTTGTATCACATAACATTGCACAAATATTCAGTTTTTCTTGTAAAATTTTGACTCGCGTTGAGTAAAATGACAACTTTTATTATAACACTGCCAAAATTCTAAGTTTTTTGTGTGAAATTGTGACCTTTTTCTTGTGAAATTCCAACTCATTTTTCACAACAAGCTCTTTTATGTTTGCATAGTATGTATATATTATTAATGTTGTAAATACACATCTTTATATATCTAGAAAGGGTGGTCCTAAAGAGGTAGGCATTTTTCGTAGGTCTCAAGGAGGTGGCAAATGCAATAATGTGTGCGTGTGTGTGTGTGTGTATGTGTGTGTGTGTGTGTGTGTGTGTTTGCGTGTGTTTGCCTGGCACACGATCTGGACTGCCAATCAGTCACCACGGCACCCAAGCTCACCCTTTCATCGCTGTGCTCCCTCTGCGCCCGACCAGCGGCATATTAAATTCGGATTGAATGATACTTTTATCTTTTCATTCCCATACATGTACTGTATATGAGTGTCAATGTGTGTGTGTGTGTGTGTGTGTGTGTGTGTATAAATTTGTGGCTCAGTGCCAACAATGTGACAGGTCAACAGTCACTCCAAATGCAAGCAGAAGATGTCGTGGCCTAGACACTACACTGCAAAAAGTCAGTGTTCAAAAACAAGAAAAAAAAAAAAAAAAAGTAGGGGTATTTTATTTGAACTAAGCAAAATTATCTGCCAATAGAACAACAAAATTTGGCTTGTCAAGACTTTCCAAAACAAGTCAAATTAGCTAACCTCAATGAACCCAAAAATACCTTCAAATAAGTATATTCTCACTAATAACAAGTGCACTTTTCTTGGTAGAAAAAAAAGAGACCTTTTTTCTCAATATGTTGAAAAATATTAAGTAAATGCTAGTGCCATTATCTTGACATAATGATATGCACTCGGCATTACATTTCTTGAAACCAGCAAACTTATACTAAAAACTAGTTTGTTGTTCTTAATGGAAAGGCAACAAGGCAAGCACTTGTTACTCTCGGGGTCTCCTAGCCGCTCAGGCAAATCATATTGTCTAAAAATGCATTTTTCCATGGATAAGATGACATCATCACACCAAGTGCGTGCTCTTTCAGTCCATTAGTGCGCATATATACAGCCCGGCCCCCGGCCAGATTTTTTTTTTATTGTCATTTTGAAGAATGTATCTGAATGTGCATGAACTATTTCTGTTCAAAAATGTTCGAAATGTTAAATGTTAAATGTTTAAATATTAACTGTGCCAACTGTACTACTATATGAGTACGTATTTTCTATTGTTTCATTGAAAATAAAACAGCAAAATCCATTTGGCTGTCATCTGTTTTAATTATGAGACACAATTGTGTCAAAATCATGATTGTTTTTTTTTTTTCATGCTTGAAGTAAGAAATTATTACTTTAAAAAAGTAGTTTTATACTTGTGAGTGTTGATGACACAGCTTTGCAACAGTTGATATTCTAGTTTCAAGCATGTTTTACTCAATATAGCTCATCCAATCTCAGCAACAAGCTGTAATATCTTACTGAGATCATTTAGGACCAAAACCCTTAAAACAAGTAAAACACTCTAACATCTAATCTGCTAAGTGAGAAGAATTATCTTATCAGACAGAAAATAAGAAAATTTCACCCTTATTTGAGATATTTAATCGTACTTAGATTTCAGTTTTTGCAGTGCAGTGAAGACCAGCACCTCAACTTTGGTTTTTGTAAACTTTTTTTTTTTTCTTTCTAATATAGATTTTCAGGTTACAAGCACATTGTGTACAAAAGCCATGGCAATGAAAAAAAAAAAAAAAAAAAAAAAAAAAAAAGTTTCAGTCTTGTGAGGAGCACTCGGGTCAAAGACACTACTTCACTACAGGAAGGTAAAAGAAATAATTACAAAGTCAATAGAGGATATATTTATTTTACTTTAGACACACACACACACAAAACACAGACACACACACACACACACACAGCGCACACTCTATCATCTGCCACTCACCCCAACAACATGCAGCTTACTTTTAAGAGGAGCATCCAGCCTGCATCATTAAATACTCGACGTGCATGGTCAGAGACGACCACAATCAGGCCGTATAGGCAAATGCTAAGGGCGCCGTCCATCAGGGGGCGCCACGCCAGTGCCACAAATGTTGGAGGAAAAAATATATATATATATAAAAAAGTTGGTACTATTATTTCTAAATACATAAAATAATCCCACGTTAATTAAAATGCAAAGTAAAGCCTATTTAATAGAATTATTATTTGTTACAACATTACGCCCCCCCTCCCCCGGCACGGTGCGCCCCCTCCCTTCCCGTATCATGACTCTTTTTGGACGTCACCACATCAAAAAATCAACACAAGATGTCAAAACGGCCAAAACTGTCAGGTGCCCAGGGAAGAAAAAAGAGAAAAGAAGAGGAGAAACGAGAAAAAGACAGAGGTAGCAGGTAGGTAACGTTAGCCTACATGAAATTATTTGTCTTTTACAGAATGTGATAGTAACCTGGCTTTTTAGCATTAAGCTAATGTTACATGATTCGGCAATTGCTAATCAATAAATAGCTAGTTAGGTTTTAACGTCGGGTTAATATTGTGGAGGGGGCTAAATTGTTATGGAAAATAATAATGTAACGTTAGGTAATTACAGTACTCCCTGGTGTACAGTCATTTGTAAGTCATTCTAGTTAATGCAATATTAAAAAGCACAAATAGAGAACTCTGTAGGATCCCCTTTTTTTGTAATATAGTTGTTAAAGTCATACTGGTTTGATATCTTGTTTTGTGCAGTGCCTTATTTATATTGTATTTTTAATTTATTTTATGCAACTTGTTGACACGTTTTATTTTGTGTTTATGTATGTAAAAAATATTGTATTTCATATATTCATTTTTTATTTTTTGTATTCATTTATTTATCCATATATTTTTTAATCTTGTTAACTATTCTGATTGTTAATTTGCTTTCTTTAAGTAAAAAAAAAGGTCAAAGACAAAGCTATTCGGTTTCTTGTGAGTATATACACTTCACTGCCGATGTGGGGGGTGCCACCTAAAATCTTGCCTAGGGCGCCAGATTGGTTAGGGCCGGGCCTGGCCACAATGTATACACAAGGCCATTCCTCTTAATCCATGCATTTCGATTTAAACTTAAGTTGCTGTTTTTTCCCAACCCTCAGTCCAACAATACACATAATTAACTATTCACAATGGATATTGGCCACTGTATTTCAATAACGTAGAAGTCCACTCTTCAAGGTTAATGCTGTTCTATTCAACTTAATGCTATTTTTCTATAAGGTTCCAAAGCCGAAGATGATTTAAAGAAGCCATATGTAATACTTTCATGTCAAGTCATCATTAAAGGCCTACTGAAATGAAATGTTTTTATTCAAACGGGGATAGCAGATCCATTCTATGTGTCATACTTGATCATTTTGCGATATTGCCATATTTTTGCTGAAAGGATTTAGTAGAGAACATCGACGATAAAGTTTGCAACTTTTGGTCGCTGATAAAAAAAGCCTTGCCTGTACCGGAAGTAGCGTGACGTCACAGGTTGAAGGGCTCGTCACATTTCCCCATTGTTTACACCAGCAGCGAGAGAGATTCGGACCGAGAAAGCGATGATTACCCCATTAATTTGAGCGAGGATGAAAGATTTGTGAATGAGGAACGTGAGAGTGAAGGACTAGAGTGCAGTGCAGCACGTATCTTTTTTCGCTCTGACCGTAACTTAGGTACAAGCTGGCTCATTGGATTCCACACTTTCTCCTTTTTCTATTGTGGATCACGGATTTGTATTTCAAACCACATCGGATACTATATCCTCTTGAAAATTAGAGTCCAGAACGCGAAATGGACATTCACAGTGACTGTTATCTCCACGACAATACATCGGTGAAGCACTTTAGTTACGGAGCTAACGTGATAGCATCGTGCTTAAATGCAGATAGAAACAAAAGAAATAAGCCCCTGACTGGAAGGATAAACAGAAGATCAACAATCCTATTAAACCATGGACATGTAACTACACGGTTAATGCTTTCCAGCCTGGCGAAGGTTAACAATGCAGTTGCTAACGACGCCATTGAAGCTAACTTAGCAACCGGACCTCACAGAGCTATGCTAAAAACATTAGCTATCCACCTACGGCAGCCAGCCCTCATCTGCTCATCAACACCCGTGCTCACCTGCGTTCCAGCGATCGACGGTGCGACGAAGGACTTCACCCGATCACAGATGCGGTCGGCGAGACGGAGGAAGTTAAGGTGAGTTCGGCGGCTAGCGCGTCTGCTATCCATCTTGGTTGTGTTGCTGTAGTCCGCCGCTAATACCCACCTTCAACTTTCTTCTTTGCAGTCTCCATTGTTCATTAAACAAATTGCAAAAGATTCACCAACACAGATGTCCAGAATACTGTGGAATGTTGCGATGAAAACCGAGCTTTTTGTATTGTAATCAATGGGCTCCGAATACTTCCGCTTCAATTGTTGACGTCACGCGCAAACGTCATCATATCGAAACGTTTTCAGCCGGAAGTTTGCCGGGAAATTTAAAATGTCACTTTATAAGTTAACCCGGCCGTATTGGCATGTGTTGCAATGTTAAGATTTCATCATTGATATATAAACTATCAGACTGCGTGGTCGGTAGTGGTGGGTTTCAGTAGGCCTTTAATAAAGTTCGTAATATGAAAATTAAGTTTGGAATAAGTGCATAACACATATGTAATTATCTAGCAGAAGATGTTTGAGAACTGCAAGGTCTTTATACTCTCATGTACAGTAAGTGTGTCTCTACCACAAACAAAAACATCAAAAATGGAGGATGAGCATGTTGAGCCGCACAATGAGACAAAAAAACGTGCAAACCTTTTTTTCAACTGCTACGCGGAATCCTTGGAAGGATTTTCCATTTCCCCTCAAGTGCTTCCCTTCAGTCTTCCCTCACAAGGTTCCGACACATCCAGAATGTGTCGAATTTCAAGTGCTCAGTCTTTTGTGTCTCAAGGTCAGCATCTCTCTTAAAGGCCTACTGAAAGCCACTAATACCGACCACGCAGTCTGATAGTTTATATATCAATGATGAAATCTTAACATTGCAACACATGCCAATACGGCCGGGTTAACTTATAAAGTGACATTTAAAATTTTCCAGGAAATATCCGGCTGAAACGTCGCGGTATGATGACGTATGCGCGTGACGAAGTCAGAGTAACGGAAGTTATGGTACCCCGTAGAATCCTATACAAAAAGCTCTGTTTTCATTTCATAATTCCACAGTATTCTGGACATCTTTTGCAATTTGTTTAATGAACAATGAAGGCTGCAAAGAAGACAGTTGTAGGTGGGATCGGTGTATTAGCAGCTGACTACAGCAACACAACCAGGAGGACTTTGTTGGAGAGCAGACGCGCTAGCCGCCGACCTCACCTTGACTTCCTACGTCTCCGGGCCGCCAAACGCATCGGGTGAAGCCCTTCGTCCTTCTGCCGATCGCTGGAACGCAGGTGAGCACGGGTGTTGATGAGCAGATGAGGGCTGGCTGGCGTAGGTGGAGAGCTAATGTTTTTAGCATAGCTCTGTGCGGTCCGGTTGATAAGTTGCTAAGTTAGCTTCAATGGCGTCGTTAGCACAGCATTGTTAACCTTCGCCAGCCTGGAAAGCATTAACCGTGTATTTACATGTCCACGGTTTAATAGTATTGTTGATTTTCTATCTATACTTCCAGTCAGGGGTTTATTTTTTCTGTTTCTATATGCAGTTAAAGCACGATGCTATCACATTAGCTCGTAGCTAAAGCATTTCGCCGATGTATTGTCGTGGAGATAAAAGGCGCTGAATGTCCATTTCGCGTTCTCGACTCTCATTTTCAAGAGGATATAGTATCCGAGGTGGTTTAAAATACAAATCCGTGATCCACAATAGAAAAAGGAGAAAGTGTGGAATCCAATGAGCCAGCTTGTACCTAAGTTACGGTCAGAGCGAAAAAAGATACGTCCTGCACTGCACTCTAGTCCTTCACTCTGACGTTCCTCATCCACAAATCTTTCATCCTCGCTCAAATTAATGGGGTAATCGTCGCTTTCTCGGTCCGAATCGCTCTCGCTGCTGGTGTAAACAATGGGGAAATGTGAGGAGTCCTTCAGCTTGTGACGTCACGCTACTTTCGGTACAGGCAAGGCTTTTTTTAATCAGCGACCAAAAGTTGCGAACTTTATCGTCGATTTTCTCTACTAAATCCTTTCAGCAAAAATATGGCAATATCACGAAATGATCAAGTATGACACATAGAATGGATCTGCTATTCCCGTTTAAATAAAAAAAAATCATTTCAGTAGGCCTTTAAGATTCTGGATTTAAAAAAGACTGATACTTTATTCAAATGTAATAATTTGTTGGTTGCGCAAACACAAATGTATTGATGTGTGACAAATGGCTTTATGGTGGTGGTGGTGGTGGTGCTGAGTGCTGGGGTTGAAACCAATCACTCCTGTCCTTTTGGAATGTTTCCTTCTGTAGTTAAAATGTATTGGGACTAGTGTTGTAACGATACCAATATTTTGGTACCGGTAGCGGTACTAAAATTATTTTGATACTCTTCGGTACTTTTCTAAATAAAGGGGACCACAAAAAAATTGCATTATTGGCTTTATTTTAACAAAAAATCTTAGGGTACATTAAACATGTTTCTTATTGTGTCAGGACGTGGGGTTTTTCGCAGTTTACTGCGAGGATTGTTTTCCAATGCAATCGGACTAGAAGGCTTGAAGGTAGGAACATATTTTAATCTCTACTCAAAAACTCAACAAAGTAAAAAAACAAAAAGCTAAGACTTAGCATAAACTATGGACATGAACCATGAAAGTAAAAACATAAAAAAACCTCACTAAACTGTGGCTTGAAACAAATAGCAAGAACTATGGACGTGAAACAAAAAGACTTACTGGACACGGCATGAATCGAACAGCGTGAACTATGGCAAGAAAAGTCCAAAACAGAGCATGAAAAGATCATCACAGAGTAATGTCGCCAGGACGACTAACTGGCAAAACAGGCTTAAATAATAGTCTCTGATTAAAGCAGGTGCGTGAGTCAAAAAAATGAGACAGGTGAAACTAATCAGTCGTCATGGAAACTAAAACAAACAAGGAAGCGCAAACAGGAACTATGGAAAAAACAAAAAACATGATCCAGACCACAGATCATGACATATTGCAGTCAAGTCCTTAAATAAAATAGTGAATAAACAAGACAACTTCTCTTTTAGTAGTAAGTAAACAAACAAAGGCTCCTAATTAGTCTGCTGACATATGCAGTAACATATTGTGTCATTTATCATTCTATTATTTTGTCAAAATGATTAAGGACAAGTGGTAGAAAATGTATTATTAATCTACTTGTTCATTTACTGTTAATATCTGCTTACTTTCTCTTGAAAGATGTTCTATCTACACTTCTGTTAAAATGTAATAATCACTTATTCTTCTGTTGTTTGATACTTTACATTAGATTTGGATGATACCACACATTTGGGTATCAATCCGATACCAAGTAATTACAGGATCATACTTTGGTCATATTCAAAGTCAGTAGATACGCTACTGTACTTGGTATCATTACAGTGGATGTTAGGTGTAGATCCACCGATGGTGTTTGTTTACATTTTGGCGCCAGTGAGCTACGGTGTGTAGTGAAGCATGTTTAGCTATTCCTCGTCCTGCAGGGATGATACTTGTAAGAAACTTACTTTATTTTTCACCATGGAGGCGAGGATTAGTGATTTAAAAGTAGCTAAAACACCGGTACTTTTAAGAGGCGATATAACACGGAAAAAATGTTACGGTACATTAAACATATGTTTAATGTACACATTTGGGTATCAATCCGATACCAAGTAATTACAGGATCATACTTTGGTCATATTCAAAGTCAGTAGATACGCTACTGTACTTGGTATCATTACAGTGGATGTCAGGTGTAGATCCACCGATGGTGTTTGTTTACATTTTGGCGCCAGTGAGCTACAGTGTGTAGTAAAGCATGTTTAGCTATTCCTCGTCCTGCAGGGATGATACTTGTAAGAAACTTACTTTATTTGTCGCCATGGAGGCGAGGATTAGTGATTTAGAAGTAGCTAAAACACCGGTACTTTTCAGAGGCGATATAGCACCGAAAAAATCTTACGGTACATTAAACATATGTTTAATGTACACATTTGGGTGTCAATCCGATACCAAGTAATTACAGGATCATACTTTGGTCATATTCAAAGTCAGTAGATAGGCTACTGTACTTGGTATCATTACAGTGGATGTTAGGTGTAGATCCACCGATGGTGTTTGTTTACATTTTGGCGCCAGTGAGCTACGGTGTGTAGTGAAGCATGTTTAGCTATTCCTCGTCCTGCAGGGATGATACTTGTAAGAAACTTACTTTATTTGTCGTCATGGAGGCAAGGATTAGTGATTTAGAAGTAGCTAAAACACCGGTACTTTTCAGAGGCGATATAGCACCGACACAATCTTACGGTACATTAAACATATGTTTCTTATTGCAAGTTTGTCCTTAAATAAAATAGTGAACATACAAGACAACTTGTATTTTATTAATAATTAAGCAAACAAAGGCTCCTAATTTAGCCGCTGACATATGCAGTTCTATTATTTTGTCAAAATTATGAAGGACAATTGGTAGAACATGTATTATTAATCTACTTGTTCATTTACTGTTAATATCTGCTTACGTTCTCTTTTAACATGTTCTGTCAACACTTCTGTTAAAATGCAATAATCATTTATTCTTCTGTTGTTTGATACTTTACATTAGTTTTGGATGATACCACAATTTTGGGTATCAATCCGATACCAAGTAATGTGTCCAGGGACATATTTCCTGACTTTATAAACATCATATACATTTTAAAAAAACGGAAGAAGATGTTGAGATGCCAAAACATATCGACGTAATCATAGTAGCATCGACTAGATACGTGCCTGTACTTGGTATCATTACAGTGGATGTCAAGTGTAGGCCGCTACGTTTCAGAGGCGGTATAGTACCGAAAATGATTCATTAGTATCGTGGTACTATACTAATACCGGTATACCGTACAACCCTAATTGGGACCCAATACAATATGATTTGCAGTAGTTTTATTAATGGGATGATCAATTTTGTGCATCACTACTCTAATTGTTTCATCCTTTGCTCCTTCACATCTATTATTCACGTCATTTGGCTGCCAGTTTTACCCCAAAACAACTTTTTTAATTTGCTTTGTTCAAACGCAAACAGTGACAACATTTCCATGCACTTAAATTAGTCTGATTTATCAAATAACTAGTCTGGAAAGAAACATTCTACAAGCCTTGAAAACACCTTGATTACTAGACTACTGCACCGCACTTCTTGTCGGGATCCCCAGAAAGAAGATCCAGAAGCTGCAATACATACAGAATAGTGCTGCTAGGATCCTGATGAGAGTGCGGAAATACGACCATATCACTCAGGATTGAATACAAAGTCTCCCTACTAATCCACCAGGTGCCTCCATGGAAATGCCCCCCTCTACCTCAAAGAACTACTCACCCCCAAATCCTCCACACGACACCTCCGCTCCGGACAGGCTAACCTCCTCCAACCTCCGAGGACAAAGCTACGAACTATGGGAGACCGGGCTTTTTGCTCCGCCGCTCCCAGTCTGTGGAACGCTCTCCCTGACCACCTGAGGGTACCACAGACTGTGGATGCTTTTAAAAAAGGCTTAAAAACCCCTATTTTAAATAAAAGCCTTTTTATAGATACATGCATACTAGTTATAGCTATTAGGCTGTTTTAGTTTTTATTTTTATTTTTTTGTATTATCTTTTTACTTATTATAATTTTTTTTAATACAGTGTAGCACTTTGAGGTTGTTATGCTTAATGTAAAGTGCTTCTTTTTTTTTTGACAAATAGAATCTTTTTGTCATGGTCCACGGATCTGTATTTTCTTTTAGTTTTGGACTCCTTAAGTTCCTGTTTGTGACACCTGAGTTTGGTTTGGTTGCCATGGCTGCTTATTGTTTTCACCTGCCTCTGGTGTTCGGGACGCTCACCTGTTTCTAATCAGAGGCATTATTTAAGCCTGCCTTTGCCAGTCAGTCAGCCTGGCGTCATTGTTCGCGTCATGCCTTGTCTACGTAAGTCTTGTTTATTTCATGCCACAGTTTCGTGAGGTTCCATGTCCATAGTTCCATGTTTCCTGCGCTAAGTTTTTGCCTTAGTTTCCGTGTGCGATAGGCACGCTCGCCTTTGTTTTGTAAATTGGATGATTTATCAAGATTAAATCATGTTCCTACCTACAAGTCCTGTTCTGAGTCGTTTTGATTTGGCTTTTACCTGATATTTTATATTTTATTGAAGTCATTTGTGTTTTACTTATTATCCTATTAGTTATGCACGATTTGATTTAGTTATATTTATTTATTATTTATTTACTCTCTCTCTATATATATATATATATATATATATATATATATATATATATATATATATATATATATATATATATATATATATATATATATATATATATATATATATATATATATATTTTATTTTATTCTATTAAACTTCATATGTCTTACTTGTTACACAGGGTTCTTACCATTTTACAAGTTGTATTATTTTTATTTTCCAACGTTCCTCAGATGAGCCATCTGCCACAGGGGTTATCGGCCGCGCTCGTGGGGGCACTTTTGTGTCAGCGTCCTGGTGACCATGGTCTGATGACCTCCTGGTGCAGATGGCTCCTGTGATAGTGTTTACTCACATGTCTCCTCTGTACTCAGCCATGCAGTCATTTGTCCATATAGTTGCATATGTGTGATTGTTGTGTTTATGTGTGTGTTTGTGTTTGGTTATCTGTATCCGTGCGTACGTATGTGATAATGGGGGATATGGGTCACCGGGGTATTGTTTTTAACTTTGTAAAGCACTTATTTTATGTATGAAAAGCACTTTATAAACAAAGTTTGATTGATTGATCCCCATTAGCCTGACATGGCCAAGGGGGGAGATGGGTAATTGTTCATATGTTTCCGATGGAAACTCAGTGGCCTAGTGGTTAGAGTGTCCGCCCTGAGATCGGTAGGTTCTGAGTTCAAACCCCGGCCGAGTCATACCAAAGACTATAAAAATGGGACCCATTACCTCCCTGCTTGGCACTCAGCATCAAGGGTTGCAATTGGGGGTTCAATCACCAAAACTGATTCCCAGGCGTGGCCACTGCTGCTGCTCACTGCTCCCCTCACCTCCCAGGGGGTGATCAAGGGTGATGGGTCAAATGCAGAGAATAATTTTGCCACACCTAGTATGTGTATGCCAATCATTGGTACTTTTAATTGTAATTTAAATCAGACTGATGAGTTTTTAATGTGAACTGTTACCCAGCATCACTTATGTGTCGCTAAATAATCCACATCCTGTAAAAATGTGCGTACGGCAGCTAAGAAGTTGCCGTGAGGCGGCATTTCCACATTGTCACTTTTGATTAATCTCAACTTTGCCGTCAAAAAGGGCGTACGGCAGTTTTTGTGCACACGCAAGCTTTTTACATGTGGCCCCAGGTGTCTTACTGCAATGTCTTTTAGCTAGAGATTGACAAAACTTGTTTTTTACAAGTACGGGGACAGAGAAAGTGAGTGTGAAGGACAGTGCTGAGAAAAACGGAGCACATCAAATTAGTTGAATTAAAAAAATTATAATAATTAAAAAAACATGACCCATACTGCAAAAACTGAAATCTAAGTAAAATGAAATATCTCAAATAAGGGTGATATTTGCTTATTTTCTGTCTGATAAGATAATTATTCTCACTAAGCAGATTTTATGTTAGAGTGTTTTACTTGTTTTAAGGGTTTTGGTCCTAAATGATGTCAGTAAGATATTACAGCTTGTTGCTGAGATTTGATGACCTATATTGAGTAAAACATGCTTGAAACTAGAATATCAACTGTTGCAAAGCTCATCAACACTCACAAGTATAAAACTACTTTTTTAAAGTAATAATTTCTTATTTTAAGCATGTAAAAAAAAAAAATCTTGACTTTGACACAATTGTGTCTCATAATTAAAACAGATGACAGCCAAATGGACTTTGCTGTTTTATTTTCAGTGAAACAAGAGAAAATACGCACTCATATAGTAGTACAGTTATTTATTTATTTATAGATCTGTATCGCTCTGGAATAACCTGTCTCGAATTCTCACCGGCATTGAAAGTAAAAAGGTTTTTAAAAGGAAAGTAATATTTGATCTGAGTCTTTAAATTAGTTTGCTTTTTTATGATTTTTGTTTGGTTTTGTATTGTGTAGTTATATTCATATGGTCATTATTATTCTGTGGCTGTAAATTGTTTGCTTTTTTTCTTATTGATGCTTTTATTTTTTTCTGTATTGTGTAGTTATAATGATATGCTTTTATTTGTATTTGTATTGAGTTTGTGGACCCCAGGAAGACTAGTGGGTTGTTGTGGCAACCAGCTAATGGGGATCCTTAATAAAAATCAAATCAATTAGTGAGAATATACTTATTTTAAGGTGTTTTTGGGTTCATTGAGGTTAGCTAATTTTATTTGTTTTGGAAAGTCTTGAAAAGCCAACTGTTCTTGTTCTATTGGCAGATAATTTTGCTTAGTTCAAATAAAATACCCCTAATTTTTGTAATTTTTTTCTTGTTTTTGAACATTGACTTTTTGCAGTGTAGGTCAGGGGTCGGCAACCCAACATGTTGAAAGAGCCATAATGGACCAAAAATACAAAAAACAAATCTGTCTGGAGCCGCAACAAGTTAAAAATCTAATGTAAGTGTTATAATGAAGGCAACACATAAAGTAAGTGTCTCACAGGGTTAGATAACTCCTGGAAATTACTGGCTTAAAACTGCCAAAGGTATAGATATTAAAGTTAAGTTAAAGTACCAATGATTGTGGACTATGGTATGCCCTCCCGGTAACAGTTAGAGATGCTACCTCAGTAGAAGCATTTAAGTCCCATCTTAAAACTCATTTGTATACTCTAGCCTTTAAATAAACCCCCTTTTTAGACCAGTTGATCTGCCGTTTCTTTTCTTTTCTCTTCTGGGGGGGGACAGGTCCGGTGGCCATGAATGAAGTGCTGGCTGTCCAGAGTCGGGACCCGGGGTGGACCGCTAGTCTGTGCATCTGTTGGGGACATCTCTGCGCTGCTGACCCGTCTCTGCTCAGGATGGTCTCCGGCTGGCCCCACTATGGACTGGACTCTCACTATTACGTTAGATCCACTATGGACTGGACTCTCACTTTTATGTTAGATCCACTATGGACTGGACTTTCACAATATTATACTAGACTCACTCGACGTCCATTGCATCCGGTCTCCCCTAGAAGGGCGGGGTCACCCACATCTGCGGTCCTCTCCAAGGTTTCTCATAGTCATTCACATCGACGTCCCACTGGGTTGTGAGTTTTTACTTGCCCTTATGTGAGCTTGTGCAGCCCTTTGAGACACTTGTGATTTAGGGCTATGTAAATAAACATTGATTGATTGATTGATTGATTGATTGATTGATTGATTGTCACACACACACTAGGTGTGGCAAAATGATTCTCTGCATTTGACCCATCACCCTTGTTCACCCCCTGGGAGGTGAGGGGAGCAGTGAGCAGCAGCGGTGGACGCGCCCGGGAATAATTTTTGGTGATTTAACCCCCAATTGCAACCCTTGGTGCTGAGTGCCAAGCAGGGAGGTAATGGGTCCCATTTTTATAGTCTTTGGTATGACTCGGCCGGGGTTTGAACTCACAACCTACCCATCTCAGGGCGGACACTCTAACTACTAGGCCACTGATGGGTGCCCGAGTTAAAGGAAAGGACAGGCTGTCTTCTTCTAATGGATTTATTACAATCTTTGCAAGCTGGGTAACATTTGCTGGGGTCTGGAACAACACGGTAACATTTGCTGTGGTCTGGAACAACATGGCAATTAGACTATACAGAAATGTCAACAGCAGCCACTACAGCTGCGCCATCTTGGAAAAAGAAAAAAAAAATGTGCTCGTTCTGTTTTGGGTCGAAGTAAAACAAAGAAAACAATCTAGAGTTGTCGTAGTTGTATTTTTAAGTTAGTATGCCATGATTTTAGCCAATCTGGCCCACGTGGGATCACATTTTCCTGTACATATGCATTCACTGTACAAACATACATATACACATACTGTACATATACATACAATGTACAAACATACATATACACTTACTGTACATATACATACAATGTACAAACATACATATACACATACTGTACATATACATACAATGTACAAACACACATATACACATACTGTACATATACTGTACATTCACTGTACAAACATACATATACACATACATTACATGTACATTCACTGTACAAACATATATATACACATACTGTACATATACATTCACTGTACAAACATACATATACACATACTGTACATATACATTCACTGTACAAACATACATATACACATACTGTACATATACAGTACATACACTCATGCATATACTCATGTTTCATCAAACATATATTAACATTGTTGCCCTAGGGGAAACTGAGTAACACATGGCACACTGACAAAGCGTAACCTATTGTTACTATAACAATCTACAAGGTTAATATAGTTGGCTTCTCTTTCTTCCCCACCATTTATCTGCTTTCTTTTGTATTCCAAGTTATCATTACATATTTGTATTGTTGCATTTGAACAAGTGTATTGCTGATAATAGAGGTAATTATTGTTATTGTCAGGTTCAAACACTGATGACATCTATTAAAACAAGACAAGAGGCAAATAATTAAATAGAGACAGAATTCAATTTGGACTCAATATTGAGGAGAGTCGTCTGTACACTGTACCCTTGCACGGTATCTCAGCACGCTCTGCCAAAAGATTGCACGCCTCCTTCTTTTATTTTGGACCCTCCCCGCCGACCACATGGCCACCGCTGTTTCCAAAGGACAAAGGTGGCAAAAAGTTCACAAAAAAGGTCGTAAACAATTCACAGAAAAGGTCAGTTCAAAAAGAGTTTGTAAAATAGTTCCAAAAGAGGTCCATAAAATAGTTCAAATAGAGTGTGTCTGGAAATTGGGCAGATCCTGCCATCTCTCCGCTTCGAAGTCCTTGGGTTAGAACAATATATTTCTGTTGATTACCATACATGAGAGAAAACAGAACACCTTCATTTTGCTTCCCCCCCCCTACACTGTGGAGTTTTACGAGCCAATTATTCTAACAGTTATTATTCATTATCAATAGTGTTATTTCTATTGGTATTTGCATTGCTCCATTTGTAGTGTAATAATGTTCATTGTCATTTCTGTATTATTATTTATTTCGCTAACTGCTTCTTTGCTACCACTTTTACCATCGTATTTGTACATCCTATTTGCTGAAGTTGTTATATTGTTGTTGTTGTTGTTGTTAGTGTTGTGTTTGCTGTTGTTGTCGTCTCTCTGTCTTATCCCCCTCTTGTCCCCACAATTCCCCCCCTCTGTCTTCCTTTTTTTCTCTTTCCATCTTTTTTTGTAAAAAAAAAGCACTTTAAATTGAGCAAACAACCTCGAAGTGCTACAGTGTATTAAAAAATAATACTAATAATAAAAAGTGAATTAAAAAAATAAAAAATAAAAACTAGAACAGCCTAATAGCTAGAACTAGTATGCATATATCTATAAAAAGGCTTTTTAAAAAAAGAAGGGTTTTTAAGCCTTTTTTAAAAGCATCCACAGTCTGTGGTGGTCAGGGAGAGCGTTCCACAGACAGGGAGCGGCGGAGCAGAAAATAATAATATAAATCCATTTAATAAAGTCAAATACAAATAAGGCAACAAGAGAAGTATCCCACACTTCTCTTTTGTAAAGTAAATGTGTACATCCACATCAACTATATGATTTGCCTTAGTAAGCTGGACAGGACAAAAAAAACAAAAAAACAACAACGTTCAAAGCGTTCAAAGGTCGCCCCCTGCCTTGACAAAAATCTACTTTTTTTCCAGGTGCATGCTAATTTGCATTAACCTGGATGATTAATTCCCATTCACTCTGAGTCATCCCTCTGCCGGCATGTCCCTGTACTTACTCTCCTGGACATGTGACCTCTCTGATTTGTGCAACCATTTAGGACAATTAGATGAAGCAGCCTCGTGCGCTTTGCCAGGCGGAGAACAACAAATAAATACGCACCTACAAGTTGGCCATCTTTCCTCTGGAATATATGGCGGAATTAAAGGTAAAAGCATGGCTGGTTTTCTTCCCTTGAGAAGCATCATTTGCTTTAAAAAAAAAAAAAAAAAAAAAAAGCATGCGTCCTTTCCATCTCTCTAATGGACTTTTGATTTTCCAGAGCATGCGGCACAATTAGTGTATTGTTCCTTCTCATTAATGACATATTTACTCTTATCTTCCAGCAAATTGTGGAGCCAAGTGGTCTTAAAAGTGCTTTTCATGTATGTTAGTGCACATTTGAATACGCTTAGTCTTATTTTATTTGTTTGCCACTCCTCTGGGGGGCAGAAATACATTAAATAAAAAAAGGAGGGAAATGTGTTTAGATGGAAAGTTACTGTGTTTTTGTACATGACCACTGAGTGTACATGCATCAGCTCACAAAACAAAATTTAAATTTTATCAAGAGCAACAGGCGTTTCAGGTTCAAGTTTGGTCGAGGGTTACAGCGGAACCTCTAAGAATTGGCACATCGAGCATTGCTGCAAGGATGCTCCCATGGGGTGCTCCGCAGCTCTGTTGTCTGAGCCATCTCTATGTTGTCCAAGCTTTAAAAAGGTGACTTTGGTCGACTCCCTTGAGTTTGGGTAAAATATTAAATCACATACAGCCAAATCGGGTGAGTAGGGGAGGTTGCTGCAGCAGGAGGCAGTTCTCCTCATCTAGAAACTGTTGGATGTTGGATTTTTAACTGGTGGGTCGCGACCAAAGAGTTACAGCTAGCAACGATACTGTCACAGCCCAGGAGCGCGCCAGGCACGTGCCAGTCCGGCTGCAGCAAGCAGCTACAATCAATCGCCGGCAATCAACACACCTGAAGCTGATGATGAGACCTGCCTTCATAAGCCAACACAACCTGCTATACCGCGCCAGAACGTGGTTTCCTGTCGAGTACAGTAAGCCGACACGTCAAGCTCTATGCGCACTCTTCTGCTCTCTGTGTTTCTCCCCCGTCGTGTTCATTGTCTCGTGTCGTCCTTGTCGCCTCCCTGCAGCATACCTTCGTTCCCACGTCACGAGCAGTGTGTCTCGTCTCCCCGCATTCCATCTGGTTCCCTGGCTGCATCTTGGATCTCGACCTCCCGCCTGGACGCCTCGACCTCACGTCTGCTCACGGACCTCCGAGCCAGCCTCACACCTCTTGGACTTCCGCCTCTCGCTCAACACTCCCGGTAACACTTATTTAGAGGTTCTGCTACGGAGGCTGCGGAACCTCTTTCTAGAGTCCAGCAGTGAAAACAGTCCTTGGTGGGGGTGGGAGGAGTCTCTACAGATTTTCTGAGCCCTGGTCAGGCAGCGGCTTTTTGCGATCTCCCGGATAGGAGGAAGAGGAGTCCTGATGATTTTTTCCGCCGTCCTCTTCACTCTCTGCCGAGACTCCCAGTCTGAGGCACTGCAAGGTCCAGTCTAGATAGAGATGCAGTTGGTCAGCAGGCTCTCTATAGTGCCTCTGTAGAATGTGGTGGGAATGGGGGGAGGGAGCTGTGCTCCTTTCATCCGACGTAAAAAGTGCATGCGCTGCTGAGCTCTTTTTTATAAGAGCTCCGGTGTGTAGGGACCAGGTCATATTGTCAGTTATCTGCACCCCCAGGAACTTGGTGCTGCTTACCATCTCCACTGCTGTGCCGTTGATGAAGAGTGGAGTATGGCTGGACTGGTGCCTCCTGAAGTCGACGATGATCTCCTTGGTCTTGTCGACGTTCAAGACCAGGTTGTTGGTTCTGCACCAGTCAACCAGATGTTTCACCTCCTCCCTGTAGTCCATGTTGTTGTTGTCACAGATGAAGCCCATTACTGTTGTGTCGTCCGCAGTTAGTAGTGGACCTGGCACAGCAGCCATGGGTCATCGGTGTGAACAGCAGCGGACTCAGGACGCAGCCCTGGGGGGAGCCGGTGCTCAGGGAGATGGCACCAGAGGTGTTGTCGCCCACTCTCACAGACTGGGGTCTGTCTGTGAGGAAGTCAAGCAGCCAGTTGCATAGGGGGGTACTGAATCCAAGGGGGGCCAGTTTGCTCACCAAGTGCTGCGGGATGATGGTGTTGAACGCCGAGTTGAAGTCCAGAAACAACATCCGCAAGTGTGTGTCCTTTCCTCCTTATAGAAGCAACAGTTGACAATAAGGACAGGACAGGATAGGATATGTGTTTATTGTTTATTGCACAAGTACAACAAAACTTTGTTTTGAGCACAAACCCGTTCAAGATTAGACAAACAAACAGTGTAAAGGGTTACAGAACAGGAACGCTGATGGGTGGCCACAAGGCGCCCCTTTTAAAAGGTAAAACGCTGGGGAAGGATGAGTAAAAAAAATACAATCTAGACTGGGCTCCTAAGGGGACCAAATCTGGAGTGGGAAAAAACCTCCATAGCAAAACACATATACATATTACAACATACATCTCGAGATATCAAGCAACAGAGGGAAGGGAGTGCGGGATCATGGTGGTAGGCCGCAGCTCTCATCCTTTCATCACCCCTATGGGATTTGCGTCGAGGGCGTTGGATTGGGGGTATGGGGTATGTATGTGTGTGGCGTATATTTTCGTGGATGCATGTTTGTGTGTCCATGAGAGACAAAAAGAGAGTTTGTTGTGTCTTCCCTGCACTTTCCTTCGGGAGAGTCTGGAAGCCAGGGAAACAATCCAAGTTAGAATGTTTTGTATACGAGTGAAAATAAAATGTGTTTTTCACTCTAAATTGTCTATGACTGGTCCTCAAACCTGCGGGGCAGACAGTCCGATGTGATCCAAAATCACAAGAGTGTCCACAGTTCTTCCCGCATCCTCCAATAATTTGTGGCAGCTTTGGGGTACTTTGAAGACTGCCAGCAACTTCCAATTTGTGGACAAACCAGAGCAACACTTACTCCAATCAGCAGATGTCCTATTGTCATAATTCCGAATAGGTAGATATCTTCACGTTCTCGACAGAAAAGGGTCACCAGGCACACGACACTCCTTCTTCTCCCAAGAGTCCGTCGTGTGTCCAGCAACAACTGTTCCGTCACGACAAGCAGGTTCCCCCAAACCCACGATCTTGTCAATTTCGTTGAGGCCAGTTAAATAGTTCCAATGTTGATTTGGAGAGAAGTGCAAAAAGAGGCGACAAGAAAGTTAAGACAAGACAAGACAAGACAAAAAAGCAAGCAGGAGGGATAAGGGAGATGGACGCTTTTGACCTTCCTTTTTTTCAATAACACCTGGAGTCAAACTTTGAGATCGGCCCCAGTCCACAAGAACATTTCAACATCTCACCCAAGTTAATTGGGCATACATGCACGCACCCACCCCTTCACCAATCAACGCCTTCACCACTGCTTAATTCCTCTTCGGGGTTGTGGACGGCTGAGTAGCGCTTTATAGCGGCAGCCGGCCTCCAGGTTCCCAAACACCCCCCCCCCCCTCTGTTGCGAGTTGTTGTGATTATATGTATCATGTTTATGTGTGCCATGTTATGTGAGGTTTTTTCCTTGGACTCAGTCTGGACCCCTCCCGAGGGTCCAGCCTTAGACTGATATTTTTTTTTACTCTTCCCCCCTTTAAAAATATCACCTTTTTCCCACCTTTTTTAAGGAGCCCTGTAAGTGGCTGATCCGTTGGCGGTCCCGTCTTGTCCCCCTGTAACGTATGTCTGCTCTTAGTGGGACTGTGCCGAAAATGAAATTTCAGTTTCTTATGTGTCTTGTGCATGTTAAAGAATGGACAATAATAAAGCATCTTGAATTGAATCTTGGAAAGGATGAGTGCCAGAGAGAAAAATAAACCTTGAGCAAAGGATGACAAGAAGAGATGATGCTCTTCTAAATAAGAATAAGGAATTCATGAGAAATAAACAGCCATGTTGTGCGTCACAATGCTCTCATGCATGTACTCTAAAACCGACCTTGCCTGGGCCAACAGAACACACAAAGTCAGAGTTGTATAACTTTTCTCTGCCCTTTCATTGCAACAGCGTGCATATTTTCCTCCCCTTCCTCACTTGAAGGCAGTCAACACACAAAATACTGTCACGCTCCTGCCGCGAGGTGAAATCTTTTTTTATTAAAGCAATCAAACATACACGCGCCGTGTAAACACCCATTCTAAGTCTTTCATTAATAAGCAGAGGAATTTAATTAGCAGCTATTGATAAGCGCCGTCAGTCTTAAGGACATGTTTATTTGTGTCGGCGTTCGCGGTCGACGCTGTGTATCTTAAGGACACATTTGTTATGCAGCCGCAACGTGCGCGGAAATCTTGATTTGAGTGTGAAGAGGCTTACACACGTATGCAAGCACAGCGAATTACAAGGGCGGCTACTCGGGCGCCCCAGATGTTCTCCAAAAAGCTCAAATCTGAATTGTACTTTTGAAGGGTGGAGGAAACCCTCTCAGAACGGTAAATGGAATATACTTGTCTTTTTCTTTTAAAGTACTAAGTATTATTTTCGGGTCTCCCTATGTCTAGCATTAAAAGATTACAATTGGTACAAAATGCGGCTGCTAGACTTTTGACAAGAACAAGAAAGTTTGAGGATATTACGCCTATACTGGCTCACCTGCACAGGCTTCCTGTGCACTTAAGATGTGACTTTAAGGTTTTACTACTTACGTATAAAATACTACACGGTCTAGCTCCATCCTATCTTGACGATTGTATTGTACCATATGTCCCGGCAAGAAATCTGCGTTCAAAGAACTCCGGCTTATTAGTGATTCCCAGAGCCCAAAAAAAGTCTGCGGGCTATAGAGCGTTTTTTATTCGGGCTCCAGTACTATGGAATGCCCTCCCGGTAACAGTTAGAGATGCTACCTCAGTAGAAGCATTTAAGTCCCATCTTAAAACTCATTTGTATACTCTAGCCTTTAAATAGACCCCCTTTTTAGACCAGTTGATCTGCCGTTTCTTTTCTTTTCTCCTCTGCCCCCCTCTCCCTTGTGGAGGGGGGAGACACAGGTCCGGTGGCCATGGATAAAGTGCTGGCTGTCCAGCACTTCATCGGTTGGGGACATCTCTGCGCTGCTGACCTGTCTCCGCTCAAAATGGTCTCCTGCTGGCCCTACTATGGACTGGACTCTCACTATTATGTTAGATCCACTATGGACTGGACTTTCACAATATTATGTCAGACCCACTCGACGTCCATTGCATCCGGTCTCCCCTAGAGGGAGGTGAGGGGTCACCCACATATGCGGTCCTCTCCAAGGTTTCTCATAGTCATTCACATCGACATCCCATTGGGGTTGAGAGTTTTTCCTTGCCCTTATGTGGGCTCTGTACTGCGGATGTCGTTGTGGCTTGTGCAGCCCTTTGAGACACTTGTGATTTAGGGCTATATAAATAAACATTGATTGATTGATTGATTGATTGATGTTTGTCTGCTCTTGAATGGGATTGTGCTGAAAATATTAATTTCCCTTCTGGGATTATTAAAGTATTTCTGATTCTGATTCTGATTCTGGTTGTCTTCACATGCATCTATGGCTCTCGCGTTGTTGATTTGATTGACTCAAGTTACATGTATCTCACAGAGCTGCTGTCCACAAACAACTGTTTCCCCGAGTTATGTTGATTATGAACAGGAACCCGAACGCGGTGAGGGATTTTTTTTGTCTGGGGAAAACTTTTTTTTGTCTGTTCATAACTTTTACGGACATAATTTCTAGGCGCATACAAGGCGTTGAGGGGATTCAGTTTGGTGGCTGCAGGATTAGGTCTCTGCTTTTTGCAGATGATGTGGTCCTGATGGCTTCATCTGGCCAGGATCTTCAGCTCTCACTGGATCGGTTCGCAGCCGTGTGAAGCGACCGGGATGAGAATCAGCACCTCCAAGTCCGAGTCCATGGTTCTCGCCCGAAAAAGGGTGGAGTGCCATCTCCGGATTGGGGAGGAGACCCTGTCCGAGGTGGAGGAGTTCAAGTACCTAGGAGTCTTGTTCACGAGTGAGGGAAGAGTGGATCGTGAGATAGACAGGCGGATCGGTGCGTTGTCTTCAGTAATGCGGACGCTGTATCGATCCGTTGTGGTGAAGAAGGAGCTGAGCCGGAAGGCAAAGCTCTCAATTTACCGGTCGATCTATGTTCCCATCCTCACCTATGGTCATGAGCTTTGGGTTATGACCAAAAGGACAGGATCACGGGTACAAGTGGCCGAAATGAGTTTCCTCCGCTGGGTGGCGGGGCTCTCCCTTAGAGATAGGGTGAGAAGCTCTGTCATCCGGGAGGAACTCAGAGTAAAGCCGCTGTTCCTCCACATGGAGAGTAGCCAGATGAGGTGGTTCGGGCATCTGGTCAGGATGCCACCCGAACGCCTCCCTAGGGAGGTGTTTAGGGCACGTCCAACCGGTAGGAGGCCACGGGGAAGACTCAGGACACGTTGGGAAGACTATGTCTCCCGGCTGGCCTGGGAACGCCTCGGGATCCCCCAGGAAGAGCTGGACGAAGTGGCTGGGGAGAGGAAAGTCTGGGTTTCCCTGCTTAGGCTGCTGCCCCCGCGACCCGACCTTGGATAAGCGGAAGAAGATGGATGGATGGATGGAAAAAAGGGGACCAGGAAGACACCAGAAAAAACAGACAAAAAACAGGATTTCCCGGCAAAAATTGGAAAATGTATTTCTTTCCTAGGACACAGATGTGTTTTTGACTGGAAGAATTTGTTAAAAAGCCATTCAATGTCAAGTGAGTAAAAAGCAAACTGTGACTGCTGGATGTCCAACACTTATACCCATTCATACAAAGAACGAATATATCACAAGCATTCTCAGTTAAAGGGCACTAAAAATCAATACAGCTTCTGCTCTGGAGTCAGTGTGCAATCATAATGCAGGTAAGTTGATGTGTTGACCCCGAAGCCTTGCATCAGAAAAATGATCTGCAAGTACATTTCAGGTTCAAGTAAACGTTGGATGTCAACGCTGCCTCTGAATCCTAATTAACACAAAAACAGATACATTTTAAGCAAAAAAAACGAGAAGATCCCTCCTTCACTGCCCACAAAGCATTTAGCATTTGATCATCCGGAGGAAATCACACACTGATAGAAGTATGTATCGAAGGAGGAGAGTAGAGGGAGGACACACCATCAGGCGCGAGGAAGACACACCTGTTATTAGCTTTTCTCCAGGCTGTTCACTAAACGAAGGGATCCTAAGGAGGGACGCCAGCAAGGATGTAACAGAAGGAGATTGTCAGGCATTAATAATAGATGTCGATCCTTCGAGACCATGTTCAGACATCAATAATTGATACAAATCAGTTGGAGGAGGCCAAGGAAACCCCCAAGCAGACATACAAGAAACAACTTGTGTGGTGCTTGTTAGAACTCAGAAGACCGTATTTCAAAGTTTGGAACACTCCACATTTGTTACAAGGTCACTTCTCAGTGTTCTGGCTCAGACCAGGAGATTGGCATCAACCAGTCTACGATACACGACCCCTTTAATGTGGCTAAGTCTTCCTGGGTCTTGATCAGATAAACAGCATCAAAGCAGAATACTATATGTCCACCTGCATGTTTGACAGTAGTGATGTTTCCCTGGGGTCGTATTCAGCATTTATTCAATTGAGGAGTCGAGCGGGGTTTACGCAGCTTGCTGCGCGGTTCGTTCTTCCGGGATGCAAACGGACGACTCCGGACAGGACTTGCAGGTAGGAACATTAATCTTGAATTAAGACTCAGAGGTACAAAACAGAAAACAACCCGACGGGACAAGGTGTCGATCGCACTTGAAGCAAAGTGCTTAGCGTGGGCTAGGAGGCAAGCAAAACTTAGCACTGGAATCAAGAACTAGAAAACTTACTAGGTGTGGCATGAACAAACAAATCTTACGTGACAATAGCGTGAAGCAAACAAAGAAGCCAGACCGACTGACTGGCAAAGGCAGGCTTAAATAATGTCTCTTGATTAGCAACAGGTGAGCGTCCCGAACACAAGAGGCAGGTGAAAACAATACGTAGCCATGGTAACAACTCAGAGGTGCACAAACAGGAACTAAAGGAGTCCTAAACTAACAGAAAACACAAAATATGATCCGGACCGCGGATCATGACAAAATGGGAAAACTGACATTATGGTCATTTGTGAACTTTCCTAGGACACAAATGTGTGTTTGACTTCTTAAGCAGGGAAACAATCAATCTGTTACAGAAAAGAGGGTTACAAATGTTTTTTTTGAAGACCGTGTTCCCAGTTCTCTTGAGATTACCTCCTGTGTAAATCTGGCCAGATACCTCAACTTTCTCAGAATGATTGACTGGTATTTTGTATTTCCTCCATTTTGCAGTAATTGCACCAAAAGTGGTACCTTTTCATCATCCAGCTTCTTGTTAATGATCTTGTAGCCTATTCAAGTCTTGATCAGTCCGGATCTCTTACATTTCATGGTTTTATTGTAACTGATCACATACCTTGTCATTATCACTTGAATATGACGTAGACTAAGTCAGGTCAATTATTATCAGTCAGTATGAATATGAATCATCCATCTATCCATTGTCTTAATGGCCCCCCAGCATCCAAAATCCGGCCCACGGGAAGTCCCAAGTTCAATCAATCAATCAATCAATGTTTATTTATATAGCCCTAAATCACAAGTGTCTCAAAGGGCTGTACAAGCCACAACGACATCCTCGGTAGAGAGCCCACATATGTATATATGTATGTATGTATGTATATATATGTATATATATGTATGTGTGCATATTTATATATATGTATCTGTTTATATTTTTTTATTTTATTTCTGATATATATATATATATATATATATATATATATATATATATATATATATATATATATATATATATATATATATATACATTGTCTTTATAATCCGTTTTGTCATTTAAATTAGTTTAAAAAAATGTGTTTTTATTTATTTTTATTTATTTATTTATTTTTTTTAATCTTTCCTTTCTAATCCATTTTCTACCGCTTGTTACTCTCGGTGTCTCCTAGTCGCTCAGGCAAATCATATTGTCTAAAAATTAATAATTAATTTTCCCATCGATAATGTGACATTGTTAAATGTTGATGAACATCAATGTTAATTGATGTTAAATGACAAAACGGATTATAAAGACAATGTATATATATATATATATATATATATATATATATATATATATATATATATATATATATATATATATATATATATATATATATATATATATATATATATATATATATCAGAAATAAAATAAAAAAATATAAACAGATACATATATATAAATATGCACACATACATATATATACATATATATACATACATACATACATATATACATATAGGGAGTAATCCTTTTTTTTAAGCAATACAATCACTAATTCGAAACATTAATGTCAGGCTTATGGGGCGTTTATTATTATTATTAATGTATTATTATTTATTTTTTGTTTATTTAATTGATGTATTTGTAGATATGACTTTGTTTTTTTTTTTGCTGTTTCTTTCTTTTTTTGGGAGGTGGGGGGTGGGTGGTATGGTTGGGATATAAACAAAAAATATTTTGACATTTAGGGCAGACAACAGATATATGATGTATGTGAATATGATGTAATGGATAGGAATGTCTGATGCTGGATGTCAAAAAAAAAAAAAAAAAGGGATATTCTTCATCTCAGTATGTTTATCATGACTGACTTAATTATATATTGCAAGAACTGCTGTATTAATCATTTACTAATGTAATTGTGTTTCAAAAAGAAGACCGTAAATGAACATGTATATTTGTAAAAAGGGGTAGGATTAAATAAGCTTTGCTTCTTCCTACTTCTTTTCGGACATGATGTAAAGAAAAAAATATGTGACATTATGTGTGATGTATTGCACTGTGAGTGTGTTCATGTTCGAAATAAACTCGACTCAAACAATCAATCAATCAAAAAAAAAATACAAATAAAAATAAAAATAAAAATAAAAAGGATGGATGGATGGATGATTTGCCTGAGCTGCTAGGAGACACCGAGAATAACAAGCGGTACAAAAAGGGATTAGAAAGGACAGATTTTAAAAAAATAATAAAAATAATATATACATTAAAAAAAAAAAAATTAATTGGGACTTCCCGCGGGCTGGATTTTGGACGCTGGCGGGCCGGCCGTAGTTTGGGGACCCCTGCTATAAAGTGTTTGTATTGTACTTATTACACAGGTTTTCCAACAGTTTGGTTTTAACATGCATCTTAGTTGTAGTTTTGATTACCAAATTCCGAGGTGTTGAAATCGCCATGTAAAAAATTGCCGATAAAAAATATCACTTACTGTACTACAAGCGACTTCTATCAGGGCATGCTTGCTTTGTTGTCATGGAAATTGCAACATCGCCTTGTGAGGCATTCAGACTGAATCTGCTCAGAGTTCTGCTTGAGTGCTTGTTTCCCCGCCAAGTGCTTCTACCAGTGTCGAGTCTGCCACTGGCGGACATGACGTCAGGTGCAACAAAGGTATTGAGATGTGTTACCATTTGATTTTACGTGAATCGGTACCTAGTATAGTACGTATCATAAAGGCATCAAATTTGGTACCCAATATTACAAAACCCAAAACCAGTGAAGTCGGCACGTTGTGTAAATGGTAAATAAAAACAGAACACAATAATTTGCAAATCCTTTTCAACCGACATTCAATTGAATGGACTGCAAAGACAAGATACTTAATGTTCGAACTGGAAAACCTTGTTATTTTTGGCAAATATTAGCTCATTTGGATTTTGATGCCTGCAACATATTTCAAAAACGTGGCAAAAAAGACTGAGAAAGTTGAGGAATGCTCACCAAACACTTATTTGGAACATCCCGCAGGTGAACAGGCTCATTGGGAACAGGTGGGTGCCATGATTGGGTATAAAAGCCGCTTCCATGAAATGCTCAGTCATTCACAAACAAGGATGGGGCGAGGGTCACCACTTTGTCAACAAATGCGTGAGCAAATTGTCAGTTTAAGAACAACATTTCTCAACGAGCTTATGCAAGGAATTTAGGGATTTCACCAACTATTATCATCAAAAGGTTCAGAGAATCTGGAGAAATCACTGCATGTAAGCGATTATATTACAGACATTCGATACCTCATGCGGTACTGCCTCAAAAAGTGACATCAGTGTGTAAAGGATATCACCACATGGAACGCTTCAGAAACCCACTGTCAGTAACTACAGTTTGTCGCGACATCTGTAAGTGCAAGTTAAAACTCTACTATGCAAAGCGAAAGCCATTTATCAACAACACCCAGAAACGCCGCCGGCTTCGCTGGGCCTGAGCTCATCTAAGATGGACTGATGCAAAGTGAAACAGTGGTCCGTGGTCTGACGAGTCCACATTTCAAATTGGTTTTTTTTGGGGAAACTGTGGACACCGTGTCGTCCGGAACAAAGAAGAAAAAGGACCATCCGGATTGTTATAGACGCAAAGTTCAAAAGCCAGCATCTGTGATGGTATGGGGGTGTATTAGTGCCCAAGGCATGGGTAAGTTACACATCTGCGAAGGCGCCATTAATGCTGAAAGGTACATACGGTTTTTGGAGCAATCCAAGGAACGTTATCATGGACGCCCCTGCTTATTTCAGCAAGACAATGCCAAGCCACGTGTTACAACAGCGTGGCTTCATAGTAAAAGAGTGCGGGTACTAGACTGGCCTGCCTGTAGTCAAGACCTGTCTCCCATTGAAAATGTGTTTGGCATTATGAAGCCTAAAATAGCACAAGGGAGACCCCCGGACTGTTGAACAACTTAAGCTGTACATCAAGCAAGAATGGGAAAGAATTCCACCTGAAAAGCTTCAAAAATGTGTCTCCTCAGTTCCCAAACCTTTACTAAGTGTTGTTAAAAGGAAAGGCCATGTAACACAGTGGTAAAAATGCCCATGTGCCAACTTGTTTGCAATGTGTTGCTGCCATTAAATTATAAGTTAATGATTATTTGAAAAATAAATATATAATTTTTCAGTTGGAACATTAAATATCTTGTCTTTGCAGTCTGTTCAATTGAATATAAGTTGAAAAGGATTTGCCAACTATTTTATTCTGTTTTTATCTACGAATTACCCAACGTGCCAACTTCACTGGTTTTGGGTTTTTGTAACATTTTTTTAACATTGTTTGTGAATTTACGATTAAAAAAAAAGCCAATTTTACTGAAAGTGATCCCCATTCTTTATGGGTTGCTGGAAAACATGTTATTAAAGCCTTAAAAAAAAAAGATTAAGGTAACGGTCCAGTTTGAATAGCATCGTCAAAAATCCACCAAAACATCCCCTGGAAGAACTCAAAGGTGGTTACTTTCCTGATTGGAAATGCGATGAACCGTAAAAAGACATTTCTGCATGAGTGAAAGCATTAGCGGCGGCGTCGTAGTACGAAATGTTGATCATGAAGGAAAACAAGGCTTTCTGGTCACACTTCTCAGATGACCGAAAAAGTTTGTGGCATCCTCTTTGGCTGAGCACACAGGCAAATGAGCTTCACACTTTAAATAAATGGTAGCTCTGACGGCTAAACACTGTCATTTAGCATCGCCCACCTCCTTTTTGCTGGCCAATGTGTGTGTAAATGGTGTTAACACACAAAAGCATGAGTACTGATACACACACACACACGCCGGGTGTATAATTACAGTGAACCAAGCAGCACTGAGGAATAATTACAGAGGCTGCTTGTTGCTGTTGTTGTTTCCGACAAAGTGGTACACAAACAATGGGGGGGGGGGGGGGGGGGTGAAAAGCACATTTTGCCATATACACTATATTGCCAAAAGTCCAAATCCAAATGATCAGAATCAGGTGCCCTAATCAAGCACTTAGGCATGGAGACTGTTTCTACAAACCCCGTTTCCATATGAGTTGGGAAATTGTGTTAGATGTAAATATAAACGGAATACAATGATTTGTAAATCCTTTTCAAGCCATATTCAGTTGAATGCACCACAAAGACAACATATTTGATGTTCAAACTCATAAACTTTATTTTTTTTTTGCAAATAATAATGAACTTAGAATTTCACGGCTGCAACACGTGCCAAAGTAGTTGGGAAAGGGCATGTTCACCACTGTGTTACATGGCCTTTCCTTTGAACATCACTCAGTAAAGGTTTGGGAACTGAGGAGACACATTTTTGAAGCTTCTCAGGTGGAATTCTTTCCCATTCTTGCTTGATGTACAGCTTAAAGACCTACTGAAAGCCACTACTACCGACCACGCAGTCTGATAGTTTATATATCAATGATGAAATCTTAACATTGCAACACATGCCAATACGGCCGGGTTAACTTATAAAGTGACATTTTAAAATTCCCGGGAAATATCCGGCTGAAACGTCGCGGTATGATGACGTATGCGCGTGACGAAGTCCGAGTAACGGAAGTTATGGTACCCCGTAGAATCCTATACAAAAAGCTCTGTTTTCATTTCATAATTCCACAGTATTCTGGACATCTTTTGCAATTTGTTTAATGAACAATGAAGGCTGCAAAGAAGACAGTTGTAGGTGGGATCGGTGTATTAGCAGCGGACTACAGCAACACAACCAGGAGGACTTTGTTGGAGCGCTAGCCGCGCTAGCCGCCGACTTCACCTTGACTTCCTACGTCTCCGGGCCGCCAAACGCATCGGGTGAAGTCCTTCGTCCTTCTGCCGATCGCTGGAACGCAGGTGAGCACGGGTGTTGATGAGCAAATGAGGGCTGGCTGGCGTAGGTGGAGAGCTAATGTTTTTAGCATAGCTCTGTGCAGTCTGGTTGCTAAGTTAGCTTCAATGGCGTCGTTAGCACAGCATTGTTAACCTTCGCCAGCCTGGAAAGCATTAACCGTGTATTTACATGTCCACGGTTTAATAGTATTGTTGATTTTCTATCTATACTTCCAGTCAGGGGTTTATTTCTTTTGTTTCTATATGCAGTTAAAGCAAGATGCTATCACGTTAGCTCGTAGCTAAAGCATTTCGCCGATGTATTGTCGTGGAGATAAAAGGCACTGAATGTCCATTTTGCGTTCTCAACTCTCATTTTCAAGAGGATATAGTATCCCAGGTGGTTTAAAATACAAATCTGTGATCTACAATAGAAAAAGGAGAGTGTGGAATCCAATGAGCCAGCTTGTACCTAAGTTACGGTCAGAGCGAAAAAAGATACGTCCATCACTGCCTCTCAAGTCCTTCACTGTAACGTTCCTCATCTACGAATCTTTCATCCTCACTCAAATTAATGGGGTAATCGTCACTTTCTCGGTCCGAATCTCTCTCGCTCCATTGTAAACAACGGGGAATTGTGAGGAATACTAGCTCCTGTGACGTCACGCTACTTCCGCTACAGGCAAGGCTTTTTTTTTATCAGCGAGCAAAAGTTGCCAACTTTATCATCGATTTTCTCTACTAAATCCTTTCAGCAAAAATATGGCAATATCGCGAAATGATCAAGTATGACACATAGAATGGATCTGCTATTCCCGTTTAAATTTTAAATAATCATTTCAGTAGGCCTTTAAGTTGTTCAACAGTCCGGGGGTCTCCCTTGTGCTATTTTAGGCTTCATAATGCACCACACATTTTCAAAGGGAGACAGGTCTGGACTACAGGCAGGCCAGTCTAGTACCCGCACTCTTTTACTATGAAGCCACGTTGATGTAACACGTGGCTTGGCATTGTCTTGCTGAAATAAGCAGGGGCGTCCATGATAACGTTGCTTGGATGGCAACATATGTTGCTCCAAAACCTGTATGTACCTTTCAGCATTAATGGCGCCTTCACAGATGTGTAAGTTACCCATGTCTTGGCCACTAATACACCCCCATACCATCACACATGCTGGCTTTTACACTTTGCGCCTATAACAATCCGGATGGTTCTTTTCCTCTTTGGTCCAAAGGACACGACGTCCACAGTTTCCAAAAACAATTTGAAATGTGGACTCGTCCGACCACAAAACACTTTTCCACTTTGTATCAGTCCATCTTAGATGAGCTCAGGCCCAGCGAAGCCGACGGCGTTTCTGGGTGTTGTTGATAAACGGTTTTCGCCTTGCATAGGAGAGTTTTAACTTGCACTTACAGATGTAGCGACCAACTGTAGTTACTGACAGTGGGTTTCTGAAGTGTTCCTGAGCCCAAGTGGTGATATCCTTTACACACTGATGTGGCTTGTTGATGCAGTACAGCCTGAGGGATGGAAGGTCACGGGCTTAGCTGCTTACCTGCAGTGATTTCTCCACATTCTCTGGACCCTTTGATGATATTACGGAGCGTAGATGGTGAAATCCCGAAATTCCTTGCAATAGCTGGTTGAGAAAGGTTGTTCTTAAACTGTTCAACAATTTGCTCGCACATTTGTTGACAAAGTGGTGACCCTCGCCCCATCCTTGTTTGTGAACGACTGAGCATTTCATGGAATCTACTCTTATACCCAATCATGGCACCCACCTGTTCCCAATTAGCCTGCACACCTGTGGGATGTTCCAAATAAGTGTTTGATGAGCATTCCTCAACTTTATCAGTATTTATTGCCACCTTTCCCAACTTCTTTGTCACGTGTTGCTGGCATCAAATTCTAAAGTTAATGATTATTTGCAGAAAAAAAAATGTTTATCAGTTTGAACATCAAATATGTTGTCTTTGTAGCACATTCAACTGAATATGGCTTGACAATGATTTGCAAATCATTGTATTCCGTTTATATTTACATCTAACACAATTTCCCAACTCATATGGAAACGGGCTTGTATACGTAGCAGCCGGACCATGGATTCACCCTCTTAGGAAAGATTTCATAGCAGGGGTCTCAAACTCAACCTACCTGGCGGGCAAAGGATGTAGAGTTTGGTCAAATATTCCTTCCCTTGAATGGAACACACAAACAACAACAGTTTTATTGACGGGTAACCTTTTTGAAGGCCTCCGCTTGACTGTCTACCATGGTCTTAGTACATTTAAAAAGTCTGTGTTGTTACTGTATCTCAAATATCTCACAGTGCCATTGAATGCACTCTAATTCCAATGTTTTCTTTACACTCGTACCGACCTTACTTATTTCGCAGCAGATGTGTGCACGCGGCCATGCAGGCGGCCGCTCGCTCGCGCTGAAGCTTAATTGAGTGTAAGGTTTTTACTGGTGCGAAAATTGCAGGGTAGGCTCAGTTTGTTTGTTTACATGCTGTCAGACAGCAGGTGGCAGAGTCGGCACACGGCCCCCCCGTGACCCGGCGGGGTGACGGCACAAGGAGCAAGGGGTGGATGGGATGCTTTCAAGTGTTCTACGTGCCACTTTGTGTTTGCACAGTGATTGGTGGTTGAGTATTTCGATTACCGGTGGACTTGGGGTTGCAGATAAGTTCCGTTCATACAACTTTTAATGTAAATTACAACAAGTGAGTCACACTTTACACAGAACACATACAATGTGATACAAATAAAGAATACAATAATTGTGTTAATGCTCCAAAGCAGGGGTCACCAACCTTTTTGAAAGCAAGAGCTACTTCTTGGGTAGTGATTAATGCGAAGGGCTACCCAGTTTGATACACACTTCAATAAATGGCCAGAAATAGCCAATTTGCTCAATTTACCTTTAACTCTATGTTATTATTAATAATTAATGATATTTACACTTAATTGAACAGTTTAAAAGAGGAGAAAACACGAAAAATAATGACAATTAAATTTTGAAACATAGTTTATCTTCAATTTCGACTCTTTAAAATTCAAAATTCAACCGAAAAAATGAAGAGAAAAACTAGCTATTCGAATCTTTAAAAAAAAAAAAAAAAAAAATCATTAGTAATTTTTCCTGATTAAGATTAATTTTAGAATTGTGATGACACGTTTTAAATAGGTTACAATCCAATCTGCACTTTGTTAGAATACATAACAAATTGGACCAAGCTATATTTCTAACAAAGACAAATCATTATTTCTTCTAGATTTTCCAGGACAAAAATTTTAAAAGAAATTCAAAAGACTTTGAAATAAGATTTAAATTTGATTCTACAGATTTTCTAGATTTGCCAGAATAATTTCTTAAAATTTTAATCATAATAAGTTTGAAGAAATGTTTCACAAATATTCTTCGTCGGAAAAACAGAAGCTAAAATGAAGAATTACATTAAAATGTATTTATTAATCTTTACAATAAAAAAAATAAATTTACTTGAACATTGATTTAAATTGTCAGGAAAGAAGAGGAAGGAATCTAAAAGGTAAAAAGGTATATGTGTTTAAAAATCCTAAAATCATTTTTAAGGTTGTATTTTTTCTCTAAAATTGTCTTTCTGAAAGTTATAAGAAGCAAAGTAAAAAAATTAATGAATTTATTTAAACAAGTGAAGACCAAGTCTTTAAAATATTTTCTTGGATTTTCAAATTCTATTTGAGTTTTGTCTCTCTTAGAATTTAAAATGTCGGGCAAAGCGAGACCAGCTTGCTAGTAAATAAATACAATTTAAAAAATAGAGGCAGCTCACTGGTAAGTGCTGCTATTTGAGCTATTTTTAGAACAGGCCGGCGGGCTACTCATCTGGTCCTTACGGGCTACCTGGTGCCCGCGGGCACCGCGTTGGTGACCCCTGCTCCAAAGCATTCACACCAATGGTTTTCTACACAAAAATGAATCTATTTATTCTTATTTGTATTATTATTATTATTATTCTCCAGATTTTGGCGCGTTCTACCTTCCACATTTTTCACCCGATTCAACCCGTTCCAACTTCAAACTATTCAGCCTATTCCATACTTGCCAACCTTGAGACCTCCAAAATTGGGAGATGGTTAAGGGGGAGGAGTATATTTATAGCTAGAATTCACTGAAATTCAAGTATTTATTTTATATATATATATATATATATATATATATGAAATTCAAGTATTTATTATATATATATATATATATATATATATATATATATATATATATATATATATATATATATATATATATATATATATATATATATATATATATATATATATATATATATATATATATATATATATATATATATATATATAAAATAAATACTTGACTTTCAGTGAATTCTAGCTATATATATATATTTATTTCATTATATACACTACTGTTGAAAAGTTTGGGGTCACATTGAAATGTCCTCATTTTTGAAGGAAAAGCACTGTACTTTTCAATGAAGATAACTTTAAACTAGTCTTAACTTTAAAGAAATACACTCTATACATTGCTAATGTGGTAAATGACTATTCTAGCCGCAAATGTCTGGTTTTTGGCCCAAATATCTACATAGGTGTATAGAGGCCCATTTCCAGCAACTATCACTCCAGTGTTCTAATGGTACAATGTGTTTCCTCATTGGCTCAGAAGGCTAATTGATGATTAGAAAACCCTTGTGCAATCATGTTCACACATCTGAAAACAGTTTAGCTCGTTACAGAAGCTACAAAACTGACCTTCCTTTGAGCAGATTGAGTTTCTGGAGCATCACATTTGTGGGGTCGATTAAACGCTCAAAATGGCCAGAAAAAGAGAACTTTGATCTGAAACTCGACAGTCTATTCTTGTTCTTAGAAATTAAGGCTATTCCACAAAATTGTTTGGGTGACCCCAAACTTTTGAACGGTAGTGTATATATATATATATATATATATATATATATATATATATATATATATATATATATATATATATATATATATATATGTGTGGGAAAAAATCACAAGACTATTTCATCTCTTTTCCCACACATACATTTTTTCCCACACATACATATTACGCTCTACCACGGTATCGAGCACTATTTTTTTTGGATAATCCAATCAAGACATATATATATATATATATATATATATATATATATATATATATATATATATATATATATATATATATATATATATATATATATATATATATATATATAAATAAATAAAAGAAATACTACACAAATATTACACACACACACAGCAGGCCTAGACAGGAGGAGGACAGTGTGTAGGTACACAGAACATCAGAGGGTCAAATGTGTGAGAAAATGAGAGCAGTGTTGACAAACAATGTTGCAACCTTGTGTGGGAACCGCAGGTGCAGAAACACAAAAGAAGAATCCCTGTGGGATGCAGAAACTGGCAGATAAGTTTTCCGTGCAACGTTCATATTGTTGTTACTCAGCCAGCGTTTGTGGGTCTGATGGACCCGTTGCATTTTGTGGCTATTCATGCCTCACAATCAAACACTTTTATGTTAAAATACTGAACAGATGATTATTGGATAAGGTAAACATCTGTTCAGTATTTTAACACAAAAGTGTTTGATTTTATGTTAAAATACTGAACAGATGTTTATTGGGATAAGGTAAACATCTGTTCAGTATTTTAACATAAAATCAAACACTTTTGTGTTAAAATACTGAACAGATGTTTATTGGGATAAGGTAAACATCTGTTCAGTATTTTAACACAAAAGTGTTTGATTTTATGTTAAAATACTGAACAGATGTTTACCTTATCCCAATAAACATCTGTTCAGTATTTTAACATAAAAGCGTTTGATTGTGAGGCATTAAAAACCAAAAAATGCAACGGGTCCATCAGACCCACAAACGCTGGCTGAGTAACAACAATATGAACGTTGCACGGAAAACTTATCTGCCAGTTTCTGCATCCCACAGGGATTCTTCTTTTGTGTTTCTGCACCTGCGGTTCCCACACAAGGTTGCAACATTGTTTGTCAACACTGTCTGCTCTCATTTTCTCGCACATTTGACCCTCTGATGTTCTGTGTACCTACACTCTGTCCTCCTCCTGTCTAGGCCTGCTGTGTGTGTGTGTGTGTGACCTGGCTGAGTAACAACAATATGAATCTTACACAAGAGTTAATGCTGCATTTGATACTGATTGTGTCACAGTCTCTGTCTGTGTGTGTCTTTGTGAGAGTGGGCGTGTTTTTGGGCGTAGGCTTGGCTCCAGCTCTCAGCCTGGCACGGCTGATGCCAGCTCCCTCATCAACTCACCTGTCAACTCATCACCTGCAGCCTATATATGGTTGGACTTCACTCGGCGCGATCGCCAGGACGTTCACAGTTCTACACGTGGTGACGCTTCTAGACCGTTGTTTTCTAGAATTCTAGCTTTTTTGATGATCTTGCTGATCTGCTGTTTTTGTGTTTTTTGCTCCTCGACTTACCCCTGTTTTTCCTCTGCCTTCAGTACTCGACCTACAGTGTGTGCATGCCTACAAGCGCCCTCTTATCCTTCTTGGTTTTTCAATAATAACCCTTGGACTTATGATTCATTTTTGCATTTGGGTCCACCAGTTATACCAATCGTGACAGATTGTCCCTGTAGAGAGCCCGGGATTGAACTCAGGACCTTCGTATTGTGAGGCACATGCACTAAACCCTGGTCCACCGTGCTGCCCGGGAGCAAAAATGTGCTTTGCAAATAACTGTTTGTCAAATTCTGTGCAAATTCTTCACCAAAAAAACATCATTACATGTTATGTAGACCAACATCAAGTGTTTTAAACCTCTTTAAACTTTGTTTTCATTTTTTTGTTTTATATAGTTTCACTTTCATATATTTGTTATATTTTATTAAAATCCCATTTTTTACAGTCTATTTTTTTTTCTTTCAGGTTCAGATATTCTATGATCAGATTTTTTATTTTTATTTTAGGCCAAAATTTAGCATGGGGGTGTGTACTTTGTTGGGATTGTGATTTTGCAGCAACTTATTGAAAAATTTGAGGAAAAATGTTGCCATTATTTGGGGCTCATTGTCTTTTGGGGCGGCGTGGCGCGGTTGGTAGAGTGGCCGTGCCAGCAACCTGAGGGTTCCTGGTTCAATCCTCACCTTCTACCAACTTCGTCACGTCCGTTGTGTCCTTGAGCAAGACACTTCACCCTTGCTCCTGATGGGTCGTGGTTAGGGCCTTGCGTGGCAGCTCCCGCCATCAGTGTGTGAATGGGTGAATGTGGAAATAGTGTCAAAGCGCTTTGAGTACCTTGAAAGTAGAAAAGCGCTATACAAGTATAACCCATTTACCATTTTACTAACATGGAATTAACTTTGGATTTTATGAATTTTTCATACAATTTTTAAATGTACCGTATTTCCTTGAATTGCCGCACGGAATATAGTATTCGCCTGCCTAGAATTACAGCCGGGTCAAACTCGTTTCGCAAAATAATTAGCGCATGCTTGGCACTTCCGCCGGGTCAAATATGAGTCATTAAATGACTTCCGCCTCCTGGTGGTAGAGGGTGCTAGTGATCCTTCTTGCGACTGCTATACTGCAGAAGACCGGTGCTGCAGAAGAAGACAACATGCAGCAAGAGTGAGCAGCCATTGTTTGCTTGCACTTTTACCATGGAGGATTACATATCTAAAATAAAACAGTTTTCTAAACTGGACTTTCAATCGAAGCAGGAGGTAATACTTAAAGGAAGATCTCCATCGAGACAGAGAGACTTTTAAAACTGAAGAAAGATAAGGAAGACTTTTATAGGAGCTGTGCATGGACTCATTTATACCTAAAGGTAAGACCATAATAACGTTTTTTTAATTAAATGTGATTTTCATGATAAGGTAAGCGCCGGAGTGAGAAGAGGTTTTAAAATAATTAGCGCATGCTTGCCAATCCCGCATGCTTTTGGTAAACGCAGGAGTGAGAAGAGGTTTTAAATTAATTAGCGCCCCGGCGGCTATTCAAGGAAATACGGTATTATTTTTTTTATTTCTAACCCTGACCCAATCCAACAAAATGCTTATTAAACTTGACCTTTTTTTCTGTTTTTTTAATCTCATGAGCCTTCTTTGAAATGCCTTCTGCGGTGGAAGTTGCAGTGATTTGTAAATAGTTTGCTGCAAGGAAACTGTAGGAGATAATGGAAGTTGCAACAGATCATTGTTTTATTTTTCACTGTTTTTAAAGTTGGACTGTATTGGATTTACTTGAAAATTTTCACACAGCTGAATTAACTCTAAAAAAAAACACACACACACAAAAAAAACACCTACCGTTTCCAGTCAAATCACAACAGAATTTGGTAAAAATCTGAAGGGGATTGTCAAGCACGTACCTATTTGAGCAAGACTGGTTTGAAACCAGCATGCACCAAAACCTCCTTGCAGGGGCACAAGCGGAACAACAACAAGTCCTTAACCATGTGGCTCCCGGTGATTGGTTGTTATCCTTTCACGACAACTGGATGACATGCATGGCAGCATGTCATCCAAAAGCATTTGGAGCACAACCCATAGGGGGTGACAAATACGACACCCCATGGATTGCCCTAGTTTTTCGCATGATTGTAAATGATGTGATATCAAAGCTGTGTGATACAGAATAACCTCCATTATGTTCAAAATGTCACGATCCCTGGTCCGGATCATGTTTTCGTTATGTTCTGTTAGTTTAACTGCATTAGTTCCTGTTTTTTGTGCACTCTTGTTTGTTTTGGTTGCCATGGTGGCATATGATTTTCACCTGCCGCTGGAGTTCGGACGCTCACCTGGCTCTAATAAAGAGACTATTTAAACCGCCTTTGCCAGTCAGTCGGCCTGGCGTCATTGCTCGTTTCAGGTCTGATTCAATAATTATGCTAGTTATTGGTTTCATGCCACAGTTTCATGTTGTTCTATGCCATAGTTCATGTTAGTTGTTTCATGCCACAGTGTCATAGTTGTTCCATGCCAGAGTTATGTTAGTTGTTTGTTTCTTGCTATGCTATAGTTTATGCTAGTTGTTTGCTTCACGCTATTGTCACGCAACCCTTTACGTAAGTCTTGTTTATTTCATGCCACAGTTAGAGAGTTTTTGCCTGTTATTTTGTAGTTAGATTAATACATATGTTCCTACCTGCAAGCCTTGTCCGGAATAGTCCGTTTGCATCCCGGGAGAACAAACCTCGCAGTAAGCTGCGAAAACCCCGTTATGACAGAAGAACCATGGTAACTAAACAAACAAGGGAGCGCAAACAGGAACTAAAAGAGTCCAAAACTAACAAAAGAATAACAAAAACATAATCCAGACCACAGATCATGACACAAAAGAGGGAGATGACAACATAGGAAACAAAAGACAATATTTTGGGTTGTTTCTTTGTTTGACATCAGGCGTCAGGACTTAGACTTAGACTTAGACAAACGTTACTGATTGGGAAATTGTTCCACACAGTAGCTCAGATTATAAGGATGGAAAGGGTAAGGATGGAAAGGATAATGCAGGTATTAAGTAGACTAAAAATGTACCGTAGTAACAATGTAAAATATAACATATGTAATATTTACATATTATATATACAGTATATAATATATACTGATATTTTTATAAAATATATACAATATATAACAAATCCCATGTGCAATATTACAGTATATGTAACGGCTGCAGCCCAAAAAAAAAAGGGCAGCATAAAATAGAGTAGATCCAGCAGAAAATATACATTATAAACATATATATGGCGAGCAGTTTGTCAACCCGGTTTAAGTCCCTTTTGCTGGTGCTGCTCCCCCAACAAACCACTGCAAAGTACAGGGCACTGGCCACAATAGACTGAAAAATGTGACTGTGACAAATGCCTTTTTCAATACCAATCGTCAAATTGCAGCAATTTTTTCGAATAGTTTACCGTAATTATTCAGTGAATATCGCATCAATCCCAGTGACAAAATGTGAGTAAATGCAAGAGTTGTCTATCTATTGCAGACCTGGGCATTCTACGGCCCGCGGGCCACATAAATTACAAAAATTATGTTTTTTTTTAGTCTACTTACAAAATACATTTAATATAGTATCTATGTCGAGTGTGCAATACAACGGTGATGCTTTTGTTTTGAAAAGCGTTATTTGTATTACTTCCGTGTGGACGTATGCTCGTGCGCGATTGTGAGTGAATGTGAAAAGCGGCAATCACAAATTACCAAATAAATTAAAAAAAACATCTATGTCGTGCGTGCAATACAACTGTGCTGCTTTTATTTTGAAAAGTGTTATTTATGGGCGTATGTCCGTGTGTAACCTGTGAGTGAAGGTGCCCAGCGACAAGTGATGCACGGTTACCCCCGAGATGCTAAAAAGAGAAAAGTTTATGACGATTGCCGTGTTTTCAACAAGACATGGACTGCCAAGTATTTCTTTTCAGAAATTAAAGGTAAAGCCATGTGCTTAATTTGTGGTACACAGGTTGCTGTGCTTGAAGAATATCATTTGAATCGCCACTACACGACGAAGCACGAGGAAAATTACCGGAATCTGTCTGATGAAGCGCGCACAAGAGAGGCTGATGCGTTGATGGTAAAACTGCAAACCCAACAAGGACTTTTTGCCAAATTTCACACCCCCAGAGATGCAGCTGTCAGGACAAGTTTCGTCATTTCCCACAAAATCGCCAGAAAAAGTAAGGCGTTTTCTGACGGAGAGTTTATTAAGGAGTGCTTATTGGACTCTGTTGCGCTGATATGCTCGGAGAAGAGGGGCGCATTTGAGAACGTGTCACTCTCCCGACGCACTGTAACGAGGCGGGTTGAGACCATCGGTGGAAACTTGGAGCTTCAGCTGAAGAACAGAACGGCCGACTCTGACTGTTTTTCGCTGGCTTTGGATGAGAGCTGCGATGTACGCGACACCGCCCAGCTGCTCATCTTCTTACGTGGGATAACTGCAAACTTTCAAATCACGGAGGAGCTGGCAGCCATGTCAGTCAATTAAAGAGACAACCACAGCTAATGACTTGTTCACATAGGTAAATGCGTGTTTGGACATGTTAGGACTGAAATGGGACAAGCCGGCAGGTGTGACAACAAATGGTTGTCCAAATCTGACGGGGGAAAATGTTGGACTTTTAAAGAGGATGCAGGATAAAGTGACAGAAATTGACATTTTTGCATTGTATTATACATCAGGAAGTGTTGTGTAAGACAGTGTTAAAAATAAAGCTTTTGTATAAAGTTAAGTTAGGTTAAATTAAATAATAATTATTATTATTATTATTTATCTTACGGTATATCAAAAATAATTTGAGCAAAATTTAATTGAAATATTGTCGGTGTGGCCCTCCAGCAGTGCTCGGGTTGCTCACGCGGCCCCCGGTAAAAATGTATTGCCCACCCCTGATCTATTGAGATTGATCATTTGGTGCTGATGCAAATAATGTCCGGCCGTGTAGAGGTCAACTCTCCGTTGAACACTGTGGAACGTCGACGTTTTTTTTCTCGATGTCCGCAATGTTTATTAAACTGTTTGCTGAAGCCACTCCACCGGCCCAGGCCCATTTAATGTGTAATACCTTGTCCAAACATCACCGGGATGTTACAACGAGCAAAGTCTGATCCCCAAGGTAAAAAAAAAAACAAAAAACAATCGCCACGACATTGTGGACAAAAAAGCACGGGTCAAATGGCAGAGGCAGGAAAAAAAAAACAGTAGCTTTCAACAAGTTGTTTTTGTGCTTTTTATCCTTTGTTTGCGTCTGTTATTTATGTTGGCAGCAGCTCGTCCCCTGGTTGTGCTTTACTGGCTTGGCTGCGAGCGGTCAATGAATGAACTCTGTTAAAAATGTTGCTTTTTTTTTTTTTCCGTACCATTGGGGGCCAATGTCAAAAGGACTTCGGCCAAAAGCTAATGTCGTTTGATTTTTTATTTATTTTTGATCATTTTCCTCCACTTGTATGGCTTATTTTTGTCTTATCCTGGCCACTTTTTTTCCCACTGCCTTTCTTGCTTTGTCGTCGTTTATGTGTGAAGAGCGATAAATAAAGACAAACGTGAGCGAGACAGTCGCCAGCTCTCTGATAGCATTGTTAGCCTCTCCACCTCTCTTCGCTCCACTGCACATTCGGCCACAGTGCAGCCGGCGCCATCCCCCCCCCCCCCTCTTCGCGCCATCTTGGCCAGGAAGGCTGCTTCCGGGCCCGGTCGGACCAGGACGGAGGCATCATTGTGGAGCTGCATGAAGATGAGCAGAGAGGATCCAGGCCAAGCCCCACACCCAATACCCAAAGCTGGCCTGTGTGGAGACTCCGTGACTGGGCACGGCATCAGGACGTGGGGGCGTGGAGGTCTCAGCAGAGGCAATGCAGTTGTTAGATTAAGACCCTTTCTCAGTAGCACACAAACATAAGCGTCTTCACACACACACACACACACACACACATGCACGCACACACAGCTTCTATTCAGCTCCATCCATGCACCCACCGGAGCAACGTGCATGAATAAATACATGAGCATTAGAGAGCTCCATAGGACTGATAAAAAGAAAAGAAGAAAAAAAAAAAAACATGAATTACAGGAAATGAAAAGAGAACAGTAAATTGAAAAAAGGCAGCGGATGAATAGTTGAGACGGTTTTGTAGCGCAATGGGAGGACAGAGTCTCGGACCACAAAAAGGAATAATTAGCGAAAGTTAAAGTGCCAAGTTTGGGAATGAATGGTCAGACGTGTTTTTTGACGCTACTTCTGTTGGTATTGGCGTGACCACAGACGCTCGCCATGTGAGTTTATATGCAGAGGTGGGTAGTAACGCGCTACATTTACTCCGTTACATCTACTTGAGTAACTTTTGGGATAAATTGTACTTCTAAGAGTAGTTTTAATGCAACATCCTTTTACTTTCACTTGAGTATATTTATAGAGAACAAACGCTACTTTTACTCCGCTCCATTTATCTACATTCAGCTCGCTACTCGCTACTGATTTTTATCGATCTGTTAATGCACGCTTTGTTTGTTTTGGTTCGTCAGACAGACCTTCAAAGTAGGATCTATGGCATGCCTGCGTTTCACCAATCAAATGCAGTCACTGGTGACGTTTGACTCCGTTTCACCAATCAAACAGAGCCAGGCGGTCACATGATTAACTGCACATAAAGTTTCAGCGGCAAACGACAACAAGCTTAAGCTTACATGAACTCAACATCAAATTTGAGGAAGCACATGGCGGTAAGTAACGTAAGTAGATATTTTGGCTGTCACCGTAGGCTGATGTTAGCTTCCCTGCTATGAATCACTGTCAAATGTACATCGTGTGGGGACATTTATTAACGCACTGCAGCCTCATAGACAGACAGACACACACACACACACACACACACACACACACACACACACACACACACACACACACACACACACACAGACACATTCATACAAACACCAATCAGAAGTGCACAGTGTGTTCTCAGGTGCAGCCCACACCTATCGGTTTATGGCTAACTTGTTATTTTCCTTTGTAATTTCTGCCTACTGAGCCTATGGTGCTGTTAAGTTATTGTGGTTTGATTGATTGATTGAAACTTTTATTAGTAGATTGCACAGTTCAGTACTTATTCCGTACAATTGACCACTAAATGGTAACACCCGAATACGTTTTTCAACTTGTTTAAGTCGGGGTCCACGTAAATCAATTCATGGCTCAATTTGCCTTATTTTTTTTATGTTAATGTATTATTATTTAATATATATTCTTGTTTTAGTTGCCTAAGAGATATTCCTGGCTCTGAATTTGCTCATTGCTATTTTTTACGTTTTTGTGCATTATTTGTTGCCGTCATCATTAAACGAACAGGTTACTCATCAGTTACTCAGTACTTGAGTAGTTTTTTCACAACATACTTTTTACTTTTAGTCAAGTAAATATTTGGGTTTTTACTGCTTACTTTTACTTGAGTAATAAATCTCTAAAGTAACAATACTCTTACTTGAGTACAATTTCTGGCTACTCTACCCACCTCTGCTTATATGCTTCAGAAGCGTGACCTGATAAATGAACTTTTACAGTAACTCATTAAAGAAGAAATACAGTGATATTAACCTTTTTATCCTTCACAACTCTGCATATTTGCAGATTTTTGATCACGACTTCTATTTGTTTATCTGGGGAAAAAACAGCCTATTTGTATTTTAAGTCAGCAATAATTTACAATTAAGTCGGAACATTGGTGTATGAACTTTATTGGTTCTTGAACAGGGCTCATAAAATAAATAAAAGTTTGTCTACTGAAGTGCATTCTTCCATAAACAATGTAAACATGAATAATTGGTTCAAGCTTCAACAAAAAGTCCTTATTTTCGTAAAGGTTGCACACTTTCAACAATATATAAGGCGCTATACAGTACTATGTACACTGCAAAATGTCAGTGTTCAAAAACAAGGAAAAAAAATACAAACATTAGGGGTATTTTATTTGAACTAAGCAAAATTATCTGCCAATAGAACAAGAAAGACTTTCCAAAACAAGTAAAATTAGCTAACCTCAATGAACCCCAAAATACCTTAAAATAAGTATATTCTCACTAATAACAAGTGCACTTTTCTTGGTAGAAAAAAAAGAGACCTTTTTTCCCAATATGTTGAAAAATATTCTTAAATGAAGTAAATGCTAGTGCCATTATCTTGACATAATGATATGCGCTCGGCATTACATTTCTTGAAACCAGCAAACTTATACTAAAAACGTATTTATTGTTCTTAATGGAAAGGCAACAAGGCAACATCTTGTTACTCTCGGGGTCTCCTAGCCGTCTAAAAATGCATTTTTCCATCGATAACATGACATCATCGCGCCAAGTGCGTGCTCTTTCAGTCAATTAGTGCGCATATATACAGCCCGGACCCCGGCCAAAATGTTTTTAATTGTAATTTTGAAGAATTTATCTGAATGTGCATGAACCTTATCTGTTCAAAATTGTTAGAAATGTTAAATGTTTAAATATTAACTGTCAGTTTACTGTACTGTGCCAACTGTACTACTATATGAGTACGTATTTTCTCTTGTTTCATTGAAAATAAAACAGCAAAGTCCATTTGGCTGTCATCTGTTTTAATTATAAGACAAATTCGTGTCAAAGTTATGATTTTTTTTTCATGCTTGAAATAAGAAATGATTACTTAAAAAAAGTAGTTTTATACTTGTGAGTGTTGATGACACAGCTTTGCAACAGTTGATATTCTAGTTTCAAGCATGTTTTACTCAATATAGCTCATCAAATCTCAGCAACAAGCTGTAATATCTTACTGAGATCATTTAGGACCAAAACCCTTAAAACAAGTAAAACACTCTAACATAAAATTTGCTTAGTGAGAAGAAGTATCTTATCAGACAGAAAATAAGCAAATATCACCCTTATTTGAGATATTTAATCTCACTTAGATTTCAGTTTTTGCAGTGTATCAAACAAACATAACAAAGATGTATTGTATTTACTTTATATTTATTAGCAAAAGTCAAAACCACAACTACAGTACTTGCCGAATTGTCCTCATTTCAACCACGCTGCCAACACACACACACACACACAGTCACTAGCCATGTGGTGCACTCAGTTTGAAATCATATAAAAGCTACTTAACTTTAACGCACAGGTCACTACAATGATTAGGAATAAACATAAAATATACTTAACCTTGTTGGGGAGCGTTTGGACAACACTGTGTATACTCCCTGAATGTTTTAAACACTATTTTTGCTTGGTCATTGCTCTCCTTGTACTCATATTGAGCTGGCAAAACTAGAAAAAAGTTGTAAAAAGCATGAAGAACACTTAAAAGTCACACAAAGTAGCAGCATTGTGCTATGCTGATTGAATGAGTTGATGAGCACGCCCACAATGTTTGTGCTGCCTTGCACAAAAATGATGTGCTGCGAACCTCCCTATGGGTGGATGAAACATTTGTACACCGAGACAAGGTTCTTACACCAAAGCATATTTTTATTTGGACTGTGGTTCGTAAATCAAAAACTTTGTACAATGAGCGGTGTGTAGTTTAAGCATTTAAGTCCCATCTTAAAACTCATTTGTATACACTAGCCTTTAAATAGACCTCTCTTTCTAGACCAGTTGATCTGCCGTCTCTTTTCTGCTCTGCCCCCCTCTCCTGCGTGGAGAGGTTATTAGGTGACCACAGATGTTGCGCTAGCTGTTCAAAGTCGGGACCCGGGGTGGACCACTCATCTGTGCATAAGTTGGGGACGTCTCTGCGCTGCTGACTTGTCTCCACTCAAGATGATCCCCTGCTGGCCCCACTATGGACTGGACTCTCACGCTATTAACTAGATCCTCTCGACGTCCATTGCCCCGGTCGCCGAGGAGGGGGGGGTCCCCAAATCTGCGGTCCCCTCCAAGGTTTCTCATTGTATCCCATTGGGTTGAGTTTTTTCTTGCCCTGATGTGGGATCTGAGCAGAGGGTGCCGTTGTGGCTTTTGCAGCCCTTTGAGACACTTGTGATTAAGGGCTATATAAATAAACTTTGATTGATTGATTGATTGATTGATTGATAGTTTGAGGTTCCATTTTTTGTGGAAATAAAATACATAATATCAAATTAGTACAAATCTGCATTAAACTCTATCATACTGTGACAAGCTTTAAAAGGCACATAAAACTTTCAGCTTACTTTAATTTTATTTGTTATTAACACACGGCGCAAATGAACTGTGGGTCATCAACTCAACCCACTATCTTACTTTGAGTTCCACACAAAGAAAAGGTATGTTGTGCTACCTTTTACTCCTTGCTGGTGGCATCACATAAACAGGAATACATTTTGACATTTGCCAACGGTCTTAGAATGTAACCCCACGGAATAGCGTGGATCTACTGTATGGGTTGTATTCTGTATACTGTACAGGTTGACGTCACGTCCGGCTCAGCAACTATGCCAGACTTAAGCGGTGGTCCAGCAAGCGTCTGTTGTCAAAGCGTTCTTGACAACATTTTGCCTTTCCCGAAGAAAAATGCCCTATGCTTTTGTTGTTTTAGGCTGTTGAAACCATTCAATACGCAAAAAGGATAAACGTTTCTTCAAAGTACCTTGAGAGGTAACCAAGAAGGACGAAAGATGTCAGGATTTTACAAAACGAAGACGAGAAAAGTGACTCTTGAATAACACTGCAGTCCAAGGGAGCAGAGTCAAAGAATGCACAATTTTGCACTGATCACTTCGTTAAAGGTTTGTTTGATATATTTTTAACGATTATTATTTCCAATTGTAACCTGGCTGATATTTTGTAATCGAGAGACACATGACGAATGAATGAGGTCGCCAGCAGACGGCTCTTATTACACAGATCACTCAATAATCCAAATAAAACACCCACCAGTTCTCACATAGGCGTAGCCTTTGTTTACAAAGGTGCAGTCTTGGTGTTTGATCGAACCCAGGTTAAGAACCACTGCCCTAGGGCCAATTTCTAGTGTTGCCAATCAACCTATCCCCAGGTACCCACGCAGTCACGGGGAGAACATGCAAACTCCACACAGAAAGATCCCGAGCGCAGGATGGAACCCAGGACCTTCGTATTGTGAGTCAGACGCACTAACCCCTCTTCCACCGTGCTGCCTCGAGTTGTATGTTGTAATATGTATATGTGCTTTGCTATGGAGCTTTTTTCCCACTCCAAGACTGGACCCCCTTAGGAGTCCAGTCTAGATTGTATTGTTTTACTCATCCACCCCCAGCGTTGACCTTTTCCCCATCTTTTACGGGGCGCCTTGTGACGACCCATCGGCGTTCCTGTTCCGTAACCCTGTACACTGTTTTTTCGTCTAATCTTGAACGGGTTTGTGCTGAAAACAAAGTTTTGTTGTACTTGTGCAATGACAATAAAGACCTACCTACCCTAGACCAGGGGTCACCAACCTTTTTGAAACCAAGAGCTACTTCTTGGGTACTGATTAATGTGAAGGGCTACCAGTTTGATACACACTTAGATAAATTGCCAGAAATAGCCAATTTGCTTAATTTACCTTTAACTCTATGTTATTATTAATAATTATGATATTTGCACTTAATTGAACGGTTTAAAAGAGGAGAAAACACGAAAAAAAATGACAATTAAATTTTGAAACATAGTTTATCTTCAATTTCGACTCTTTAAAATTCAAAATTCAACCGAAAAAAAGAAGAGAGAAACTAGCTAATTTGAATCTTTTAGAAAAAAATCAAAAAATAATTTATGGAACATCATTAGTAATTTTTCCTGATTAAGATTAATTTTAGAATTTTGATGACATGTTTTAAATAGGTTAAAATCCAATCTGCACTTTGTTAGAATATATAACAAATTGGACCAAGCTATATTTCTAACAAAGACAAATCATTATTTCTTCTAGATTTTCCAGGACAAACATTTTAAAAGAAATTCAAAAGACTTTGAAATAAGATTTAAATTTAATTCTACAGATTTTCTAGATTTTCCAGAATAATTTTTTTGAACTTTAATAATAATATGTTTGAAGAAATGTTTCACAAATATTCTTTGTCGAAAAAACAGAAGCTAAAATGAAGAATTAAATTAAAATGTATTTATTATTCTTTACAATAAAAAAAATAAATTTACTTGAACATTGATTTAAATTGTCAGGAAAGAAGAAGAATGAATTTAAAAGGTAAAAAGGTATATGTGTTTAAAAATCCTAAAATCATTTTTAAGGTTGTATTTTTTCTCTAAAAGTGTCTTTCTGAAAGTTATAGGAAGCAAAGTAAAAAAAATAATGCATTTATTTAAACAAGTGAAGACCAAGTCTTTGTAATATTTCCTTGGATTTTCAAATTCTATTTGAGTTTTGTCTCTCTTAGAATTAAAAATGTCGGGCAAAGCGAGACCAGCTTGCTAGTAAATAAATACAATTTAAAAAATAGAGGTAGCTCACTGGTAAGTGCTGCTATTTGAGCTATTTTTAGAACAGGCCGGCGGGCTACTCATCTGGTCCTTACGGGCTACCTGGTGCCCGCGGGCACCGCGTTGGTGACCCCTGCCCTAGACAATTGGTAAGACCCTTTTTTCTTACTCGATTCACAAAGTAATGTACAATAGTTTGTTTGGGGAGGCGTGGCCGGCAGACCGACAGCGAGGCGGGGCATGCCGGGGCCGACCCCAAGATGGCGGCGAGGAGGCGTGGCCGACGGGCCAGCGGCGCCGGGATCGACGCCGAGAT